>NW_022631018.1:8294747-8295304 GCF_010015895.1 Lontra canadensis | reverse complement strand
TATATTTTTCCCCCAGGGGTACAGGTCTGTGAATCTCCACGTTTACAAACTTCACAGCACTCACCATAGCACATACCCTACCCAATGTCCATAACCCCCCCCAACCCCCCTCTGCCCAGCAACCCTCAGTTTGTTTTGTGAGATTAAGAGTCACTTATGGTTTGTCTCCCTCCCAATCCCAACTTGTTTCATTTACTCTTCTCCTACCACATTAACCCCCCATGTTGCATCTCCTCTCCCTCATATCAGGGAGATCATATGATAGTTGTCTTTCTCCGATTGACTTATTTCGCTAAGCATGATACCCTCTAGTTCCATCCATGTTGTCGCAAATGGCAAGATTTCATTTCTTTTGATGGCTGCATAGTATTCCATTGTGTATATATACCACATCTTCTTTATCCACTCGTCTGTTGATGGACATCTAGGTTCTTTCCATAGTTTGGCTATTGTAGACATTGCTGCTATAAACATTCGGGTGCACGTGCCCCTTCGGATCACTACGTTTGCATCTTTAGGGTAAATACCCAGCAATTGCACTGCTGGGTATTTACCCT
>NW_022631018.1:8173786-8294647 GCF_010015895.1 Lontra canadensis | reverse complement strand
ACCCCCCCATGTTGCATCTCCTCTCCCTCATATCAGGGAGATCATATGATAGTTGTCTTTCTCTGATTGACTTATTTCGCTAAGCATGATACCCTCTAGTTCCATCCACGTTGTCGCAAATGGCAAGATTTCATTTCTTTTGATGGCTGCATAGTATTCCATTGTGTATATATACCACATCTTCTTTATCCACTCGTCTGTTGATGGACATCTAGGTTCTTTCCATAGTTTGGCTATTGTAGACATTGCTGCTATAAACATTCGGGTGCACGTGCCCCTTCGGATCACTACGTTTGCATCTTTAGGGTAAATACCCAGCAGTGCAATTGCTGGGTCATAGGGTAGTTCTATTTTCAACATTTTGAGGAACCTCCATGCTGTTTTCCAGAGTGGTTGCACCAGCTTGCATTCCCACCAACAGTGTAGGAGGGTTCCCCTTTCTCCGCATCCTCGCCAGCATCTGTCATTTCCGGACTTGTTAATTTTAGCCATTCTGACTGGTGTGAGGTGGTATCTCATTGTGGTTTTGATTTGTATTTCCCTGATGCCGAGTGCTATGGAGCACTTTTTCATGTGTCTGTTGGCCATCTGGATGTCTTCTTTGCAGAAATGTCTGTTCATGTCTTCTGCCCATTTCTTGATTGGATTATTTGTTCTTTAGGTGTTGAGTTTGCTAAGTTCTTTATAGATTTTGGACACTAGCCCTTTATCTGATATGTCGTTTGCAGATATCTTCTCCCATTCTGTCAGTTGTCTTTTGGTTTTGTGAACTGTTTCCTTTGCTGTGCAAAAGCTTTTGATCTTGATAAAATCCCAATAGTTCATTTTTGCCCTTGCTTCCCTTGCCTTTGGCGATGTTCCTAGGAAGATGTTGCTGCGGCTGAGGTCGAAGAGGTTGCTGCCTGTGTTCTCCTCAAGGATGTTGATGGATTCCTTTCTCACATTGAGGTCCTTCATCCATTTTGAGTCTATTTTCATGTGTGGTGTAAGGAAATGATCCAATTTCATTTTTCTGCATGTGGCTGTCCAATTTTCCCAACACCATTTATTGAAGAGGCTGTCTTTTTTCCATTGGACATTCTTTCCTGCTTTGTCGAAGATTAGTTGACCATAGAGTTGAGGGTCTATTTCTGGGCTCTCTATTCTGTTCCATTGATCTATGTGTCTGTTTTTGTGCCAGTACCATGCTGTCTTGATGATGACAGCTTTGTAATAGAGTTTGAAGTCCGGAATTGTGATGCCACCAACTCTGGCTTTCTTTTTCAATATTCCTTTGGCTATTCGCGGTCTTTTCTGGTTCCATATAAATTTTAGGATTATTTGTTCCATTTCTTTGAAAAAAATGGATGGTACTTTGATAGGAATTGCATTAAATGTGTAGATTGCTTTAGGTAGCATAGACATTTTCACAATATTTATTCTTCCAATCCAGGAGCATGGAACATTTTTCCATTTCTTTGTGTCTTCCTCAATTTCTTTCATGAGTACTTTATAGTTTTCTGTGTATAGATTCTTAGTCTCTTTGGTTAGGTTTATTCCTAGGTATCTTATAGTTTTGGGTGCAATTGTAAATGGGATGGACTCCTTAATTTCTCTTTCTTCTGTCTTGTTGGTGTAGAGAAATGCGACTGATTTCTGTGCATTGATTTTATATCCTGACACATTACTGAATTCCTGTACAAGTTCTAGCAGTTTTGGAGTGGAGTCTTTTGGGTTTTCCACATATAGTATCATATCATCTGCGAAGAGTGATAGTTTGACTTCTTCTTTGCCGATTTGGACGCCTTTAATTTCTTTTTGTTGTCTGATTGCTGAGGCTAGGACTTCTAGTACTATGTTGAATAGCAGTGGTGATAACGGACATCCCTGCCATGTTCCTGACCTTAGTGGAAAAGCTTTCAGTTTTTCTCCATTGAGAATGATATTTGCGATGGGTTTTTCATAGATGGCTTTGATAATATTGAGGTATGTGCCCTCTATCCCTACACTTTGAAGAGTTTTGATCAGGAAGGGATGCTGTACTTTGTCAAATGCTTTTTCAGCATCTATGGAGAGTATCATATGGTTCCTGTTTTTTCTTTTATTAATGTGTTGTATCACATTGATTGATTTGCGGATGTTGAACCAACCTTGCAGCCCTGGAATAAATCCCACTTGGTCGTGGTGAATAATCCTTTTAATGTACTGTTGAATCCTATTGGCTAGTATTTTGGTGAGAATTTTTTCATCTGTGTTCATTAAGGATATTGGTCTGTAGTTCTCTTTTTTGATGGGATCCTTGTCTGGTTTGGGGATCAAGGTGATGCTGGCCTCATAAAATGAGTTTGGAAGTTTTCCTTCCATTTCTATTTTTTGGAACAGTCTCAGGAGAATAGGAATTAGTTCTTCTTTAAATGTTTGGTAGAATTCCCCCGGGAAGCCGTCTGGCCCTGGGCTTTTGTTTGTTTGGAGATTTTTGATGACTGTTTCAATCTCCTTACTGGTTATGGGTCTGTTCAGGCTTTCTATTTCTTCCTGGTTCAGTTGTGGTAGTTTATATGTCTCTAGGAATGCATCCATTTCTTCCAGATTGTCAAATTTGTTGGCATAGAGTTGCTCATAATATGTTCTTATAATTGTCTGTATTTCTTTGGTGTTAGTTGTGATCTCTCCTCTTTCATTCATGATTTTATTTATTTGGGTCCTTTCTCTTTTCTTTTTGATAAGTCTGGCCAGGGGCTTATCAATCTTATTAATTCTTTCAAAGAACCAGCTCCTAGTTTCGTTGATTTGTTCTATTGTTCTTTTGGTTTCTATTTCATTGATTTCTGCTCTGATCTTTATGATTTCTCTTCTCCTGCTGGGTTTAGGGTTTCTTTCTTGTTCTTTCTCCAGCTCCTTTAGGTGTAGGGTTAGGTTGTGTACCTGAGACCTCTCTTGTTTCTTGAGAAAGGCTTGTACCGCTATATATTTTCCTCTCAGGACTGCCTTTGTTGTGTCCCACAGATTTTGAACTGTTGTATTTTCATTATCATTTGTTTCCATGAATTTTTTCAATTCTTCTTTAATTTCCTGGTTGACCCATTCATTCTTTAGAAGGATGCTGTTTAGTCGCCATATATTTGGGTTCTTTCCAAATTTCCTCTTGCGATTGAGTTCTAGCTTCAGAGCATTGTGGTCTGAAAATATGCAGGGAATGATCCCAATTTTTTGATAACAGTTAAGACCTGATTTAGAACCAAGGATGTGATCTATTCTGGAGAATGTTCCATGTGCACTAGAGAAGAATGTGTATTCTGTTGCTTTGGGATGAAATGTTCTGAATATATCTGTGATGTCCATCTGGTCCAGTGTGTCATTTAAGGCCTTTATTTCCTTGTTGATCTTTTGCTTGGATGATCTGTCCATTTCAGTGAGGGGAGTGTTAAAGTCCCCTACTATTATTGTATGATTGTCGATGTGTTTCTTTGATTTTGTTATTAATTGGTTTATATAGTTGGCTGCTCCCACGTTAGGGGCATAGATATTTACAATTGTTAGATCTTCTTGTTGGACAGATCCTTTGAGTATGATATAGTGTCCATCTTCATCTCTTATTATAGTCTTTGGTTTAAAATCTAAGTGATCTGATATAAGGATTGCCACTCCTGCTTTCTTCTGATGTCCATTAGCATGGTAAATTCTTTTCCACCCCCTCACTTTAAATCTGAAAGTGTCTTCGGGTTTAAAATGAGTTTCTTGTAGGCAACATATAGATGGGTTTTGTTTTTTTATCCATTCTGATACCCTGTGTCTTTTGATTGGGGCATTTAGCCCATTAACATTCAGGGTAACTATTGAGAGATATGAATTTAGTGCCATTGTATTGCCTGTAAGGTGACTGCTATTGTATATTGTTTCTGTTCCTTTCTGATCTACTACTTTTAGGTTCTCTCTTTGCTTAGAGGACCCCTTTCAATATTTCCTGTAGAGCTGGCTTGGTGTTTGCAAATTCTTTCAGTTTTTGTTTGTCCTGGAAGCTTTTAATCTCTCCTTCTATTTTCAATGATAGCCTAGCTGGATATAGTATTCTTGGCTGCATGTTTTTCTCGTTTAGTACTCTGAATATATCATGCCAGCTCTTTCTGGCCTGCCAGGTCTCTGTGGATAAGTCTGCTGCCAATCTAATATTTTTACCATTGTATGTTACAGACTTCTTCTCCCGGGCTGCTTTCAGGATTTTCTCTTTGTCACTAAGACTTGTAAATTTGACTATTAGGTGACGGGGTGTGGACCTATTCTTATTGATTTTGAGTGGGGTTCTCTGAACCTCCTGGATTTTGATGCTTGTTCCCTTTGCCATATTGGGGAAATTCTCTCCAATAATTCTCTCCAATATACCTTCTGCTCCCCTCTCTCTTTCTTCTTCTTCTGGAATCCCAATTATTCTAATGTTGTTTCGTCTTATGGTGTCACTTATCTCTTGAATTCTGCCCTCGTGGTCCAGTAGTTGTTTGTCCCTCTTTTGTTCAGCTTCCTTATTCTCTGTCATTTGGTCTTCTATATCGCTATTTCTTTCTTCTGCCTCATTTATCCTAGCAGTGAGAGCCTCCATTTTTGATTGCACCTCATTAATAGCTTTTTTGATTTCAACTTGATTAGATTTTAGTTCTTTTATTTCTCCAGAAAGGGCTTTTATATCTCCCGAGAGGGTTTCTCTAATATCTTCCATGCCTTTTTCGAGCCCGGCTAGAACCTTGAGAATCGTCATTCTGAACTCTAAATCTGACATATTACCAATGTCTGTATTGATTAGGTCCTTAGCCTTTGGTACTGCCTCTTGTTCTTTTTTTTGTGGTGAATTTTTCCGCCTTGTCATTTTGTCCAGATAAGAGTATATGAAGGAGTAAGTAAAATACTAAAAGGGTGGCAACAACCCCAGGAAAATATGCTTTAGCCAAATCAGAAGAGATCCCAAATCGTGAGGGGTGGGGGGAGGGGATAAAAAGAGGTTCAGAAAGGAAAAAAAAAAAAAAAAGAAAAAAGAAACAAATAAAAAAAGAAAACCAATAATGAAAAAAATATAAAAAGGAAAATATATATATATATATATATTAGATAAACTAGTTAAAAAACGCTAAAAAAGAAAAGGGTAAAAGTTTAAAAAAATTTAGCAGAAGAAGAGAACAAAATTGAAAAAGAAAAATAAAATTAAATTAACTGCAAGGCTAAAGAATCATGGGGAGAAAGCCATGAGTTCCGTGCTTTGCTTTCTCCTCCTCTGGAATTCCGGTGCTCTCCTTGGTATTGAAACCGCACTCCTCGTAAGTGAACTTGGTCCTGGCTGGGTTTCTTGTTGATCTTCTGGGGGAGGGGCCTGTTGTAGTGATTCTCAAGTGTCTTTGCCCCAGGCGGAGTTGCACCGCCCTTACCAGGGGCCGGGCTGAGTAATCCGCTCGGGTTTGCTTTCGGGAGCTTTTGTTCCCTGAGCGCTTTCCGTAGCGTCCGGAGGATGGGAATGAAGATGGCGGCCTCCCAGTCTCCGGCCCGGAGTAGCCGAGAGCCTAGCGCCCCACTCCTCAGTGCGCCCTCAGAGAACAGCGTCCAATTGCTCCCGTCACCCTGGCCTCCGGCCGCGCTCCGAGCTCACCGAGCCTGCGACCGGTTCAAGGTAACCCTGAGCTGTGAGCTCACTCCTCGGCTCCGTCTCTGTAGCCGGCTTCCCTGTTCTAATACCTGCGAGCTCTGCGACACTCAGACACCCCGATCCTTCTGTGACCCTGCGGGACCTGAGGCCACACTGGCCCCGCGTGGGCTTCACCCCAGTTAAGCCTCTGGAGCGATGTCCCTCAGCGGAACAGACTTTTAAAAGTCCCGATTTTGTGCTCCGTTGCTCCGCCGCTTGCCGGGAGCCGGCCCCTCCCCCCGGGGTCTATCTTCCCGTCGCTTTGGATTCACTTCTCCGCCAGTCCTACCTTTCAGAAAGTGGTTGATTTTCTGTTTCTAGAATTGCTGTTCTTCTTCTCTTCGATCTCCCGTTGGATTTGTAGGTGTTTGCAATCTTTAGATAAGCTATCTAGCTGATCTCCCGCTACCTGAGGTAGTCTCAGCTGCTACTTCTCCGCCATCTTGACTCCTCCCCCCGAGAAACTGTTTTCTTAACATGAAATTAATTTAATATGGTGTCCTGAAAGAGGAATTGGTATGTTTTCCAAGATTTCTAATTGGAAAACAGAGCTGCCTCTAATGCATCATGCTAAATAATCTACTGTCTGTTTTTTTTAATTAGAAAATGTTTGCTCAAAAATGCTGGCTTCTAAATCATTGTTAATTTCAAACAGCACAGGTTTTCTCTTCCCATTATTGGAAATGGTGTATCTGAGATTCCATTTGACCCACCAGGGAATTCTGAACGAGAAGTTTTGGAGAAAAAGTTGTACTACCTCTCCTCTCCTCAACAATTTTAAACACTAAACAATCCTCAGAACAGGGGGCCTGGGTGGCTCAGTTAAGTGTCTGACTCTTGATTAGGGTTCAGGTCCCAATCTCAGGGTCATGAGACTGAGCCCTGAGTCAGGCTCCTTGCTGAGCATGAAGTCTGCTTATGATTCTCTCTACCTCTGCCCCTTCCCCCCTACTTCCTACCCCCCACCCACACTCATGTTTTCTCTCTCTCTCTCTCTCAAAAAAAACAAAAACAAAAACAAAAAAACTTCAGAACCACTGATACCATTTCAGACACTTACATGCTAAACTAGATATTTTGTATTTGTACGTTATTAATGACTACATGTAAAACAAGCTATTTATAGTTTTTATAATTTGAGAGGGTAATATTTGGCCTGCTTGACTGGAAGAAAAGTGTTCCCGGCTTTGAGACATCCTGTAATACACATCCTATCAAAAAATGAAAATGTAACCAAACCAAACCAGAGTTTGTCCACCCGATGACCAGCAAACCATAATAACTGTCACCGAGCTCTGGTATTGGAGAAAGACAGGTGTTCATTGGTGTGACACTGCCTGAAAGAACGGGGAGCTAACACTCAAAAGTCCTGAACTGCCTGTGGCTTACAAGGGAGAGTCTTTAAGGCAAAATTTGAGGCAGGGGTCTCCTGAGAAGGTGGACGTCATTGATTGGAGGCTCATGAGGTTGTGCTAGCAGGTGTCCTCATGCCGCTTAGTCTGGTCACCCAGAGGTCTTTTCCATCCTGAAAGACTTGTAATCTGGAAGATTATTCTTAAGTTAGCGATTTCATTAGGTACACTGGATTATCATATCTTTAGGATAGTGTGAACTAACTAGTAAGCTACTGGAGTTGCATTCTGACCTGTTCCTTGGCCAGTCCGGCCATGCCTGGGGGCTAGATGACCTCTTGTGTTCATTCTTTCATCTGAAGTGATAAGATGGCAGCTGGCTTCAGAAATGCTTTACATAGTTTTCTATCCAAGATAGACAAAGGCTCTGTTACCCGCGTTTGACTGGTGGGAAAGTTCACATGATTCGCACAGTCTTTGCATGCAACGGGAGGGTGATGCCATTATTAATGGGTTTTTTGTAGGAAGCTTAATGAAAAAAATGGTTAAGTCAGAGGATCCTTCTTATTTAAATAAACAGTTTCGACCTTACAAAATAGCCCCCCTCATTTTATGAGTAAGCTGCAGAATTATCGTAAATGTCACTTACTGTTCAGTCATATGCTAAAGCTGGATCTTATAAAATAATAGTTCCTTAAAGTAGAGGAGCTGTAGAAACACAAATTGGAAGTTGCTTTGAGAATCCCTACTTTGCCAAATCCAAGAATCGAAAGTGTAGGTCCGGTAGGGTGAAAGCACAGAACTCAAAAATATTTCAGAAGTTCTTGGGAAATGTCAGATTTCTAGAATTGAATATTTGATGAGTGTTCTGTGTTCAACCTACTTATTCTGTTGTCTATTTGTGGGTCTTTTCATGCATCCTAATTCACTGCCAACTGACCCAGAAACAACTTGAGATGTATCTGTCTACATCATTGTTTGTTTGACCCTGGTCACTATTACAGATACATTCCATTTGTCCACATTTGGCATCCATGAGTAGCATGGTGTGGTGCTCTTGCATTTAACTAAGCTCTCAGGTACCCTGGTATTTTGTCTCACTAGGGAATCATGTGTATGGCTTGTCCCCTGTTGGACAATCTGGCAATTTGAAGAGATTTTTAAACCAAAGAAAAATGGAAGTTTCCTGGAAGTTCCCATCTTCCATTACTTAAAATGAACAAGCAACCAACTTGACATCTTCAGGTAGGAAGATAAAGAAGCTAGTGAGAGGACTTGGTAATAATTAGCCTTTAACAGCTCTGTTATGAGCCCACAAGATGTTCAATTCAGACCCAGGCAGAAAGTTCCATCTCCCCTTTTCTCTGAGCATTGGTTTAATGTGAGCGGTAACGAAGCAAGGCTTCCTTAGTATCAAATCAAAAACAGTAAGTAATGCTGGCAAGGTGCCTGGAGAAGCATTGAATTTGTCGTTGCTTCTCCTCTGCCATTTCTCAACCTTCTTGCATATTCCTTGCCCCTTTATGCTTGATGTAATATAGGCTTCATCAAAGAACCAGATCAAAGAATAATACAGACCCATCATAACATCGCTCTCTGTTAAATGGATAAAAAAAAAAATGGGTCACATTCTCTTCTTGAAAGTATAAGGTGGTATCATAAATGCCGCATAGGAAATCAGCTTGCCCCGGGAGATTAGCAGTGGGAGAGAATGGGTTCAACTTCATTTTCTCCCGGTAGAGTTCCTTACTTTTTATGGAGTATGAGTAGATGCTCTGGACAGCTATGCCCCCATGGGCAAGTGGTGTTAGTGTCCAACATGCCACATACTCTTTAGAAGCATTTGTTGACGGGATATTAAAGTCTAGCTCTTTGACTTTCCTTTCACAATGAGTGCTCCGGTGTTTTATTCTTCGTTCAGTGGTGGTGTTTTTCCCTAAATTCTAAATCCATAAGCCATCAGTGGATACAGCTGGGGAGACAGATTCACAGACTTTTCTGATTTGCAGGCACAATACTCAGGGGTGAGAGGCTAGCGGTGCCTTTTTGTCATGCCCTCAATATTTCTGTTGCCCCTGTTATTTTCCATCTTTTCCTCCTGTTTCTTATGTAGTCTCATTACAGTTTGGCTGCATTAACTGAAATCCAGTGTCGTGCTTGTAAGACAGAGCATGTCCTGCACAGTGAACAGCATTTCTATAGAACTAATTTGGCAATGCTACATTGCGCTTGGGAAAGGCAGCTGGGAACACTTGTTTCATGTTCTGTGAACATTGCATTATTAGACCCTCTCTTCTCCTTTGGTTCAAATACAGAGTGAAGGAAGAATTCTAATTCTGCATTATTTTCCAGAATCACATGACCACTTTTTCCCCTAAATGTGTGTTTTACACATTCATTTAAGAATAAAAGCATAAGGGGTTCCTGGATGGCTCAGTCAGTTAAGCATCTGCCTTGGCTCAGGTCATGATCCCAGGGTCCTTAGATCAAGTCCCACATTGGGATCCTTGCTCAGTGGGGGGCCTGTTTGTCCCTCTGCCTGCCACTCCCCCTGCTTGTGCTCTCTCTCTGACAAATAAATATGTAAAATCTTTAAAAAAAAAAAAAAGGAGCACAATTCTTTGCAATCTAGTCTAAAGATGGCAATGAAAGGGCATGCTGTGGACCGGGCTGTCCAATAGAAATATAACACAAAGTACAAAAGTAATCCACATACGTAACTATAAATTTTCTAATAGGTTCACCAAAAAAGTAAAAAGCAAAAGATGAAATTATTTTTAATAACATATTTTCTTTGACCAGTATATTCAAACTTGTATCACTTTGATCTATAAATGAGATACTTTACATTTTCTACAATAAAATTTCAATATCCAGTATGTATTTAACATTTAGAACGTATCTCAAATCAGATTGACCATGTTTGAAGTGTCCAATGGTCAGAATGGTGGCGGTCAGTGGAGTGGACAGCACAGCTGTAGACTAAGATCGGAATATGGATTATAGACTATATTACAGAATGTAGACTCAGAATCTCTGGCAGTGATCTGTTTTAAAACAAAGCTGCTTCTTCCGTGCTAATGGTATAGATTGTGGTTTTCCTTCTAAAAATGTGGTGTCCTTAATATCGTTCCAAGGAGTGAGAATGGAGAAAAGTAAAAGGCAAATTGCAAGCAATGAAGTAAATATGTAAATTCACAGTGTTTATTACACATTACACAAATGTGTAAATTACGTGCTCTTTCTCTTGTCTGAAGCAATTCTTGGAGAATATCTTTGATTTTTATAGTTTTGTTGATATCTCTGCCTTTCATCTGTTGTGTCAAAGTGAAAAGTTCTACATGGATCATCAATTATTTCAGACGATTTCCATAAATGTCAACCACCCACACCCATGCAATTGTCCATAAGAGAGTTTACTCTATGAGGGAAATTTCTGGAAGCAGTATCTCCTTTGGAAAACAAGTTGGAAATAAAATTTTCCTGGTTCCCCTTAGACCATATTGAATATTTTCTCTTACATTCCATTTTGCATTGCTTAAATATGATAAAGATTTTTTAATCAAGAGAGCATATCCTCAGAGAAAAATGTATTAACCTCTAAAAATAATACCAACAAAGAACAACAACATCAAGACTTGCTCTTTTCTCACTTCCCTGTTCTGACTTCTTACCTTCTTTTACATGTGTTTCAAGTTTTTATTTAAATTCTGCTTAATTAACATAGAGTGTAATACTGGTTTCAGTAGTAACATTTAGTGATTCATCACTTACATACAACACCCATTGCATATCACACGTGCTGTCCTTAAAGGCCATCACCCATTCAGCCCATCCCCCCGCCCACCTCCCCTCCAGCAACCCTAAGTTTGTTCTCTTTAGTTAAGAGTTTCTTATGATTTGTCTCCCTCTCTGCTTTTATTTCCCTTCCCCTATGTTCATCTGCTTTGTTTCTTAAATTCCACATTTGAGTGAAATCATATGGTATTTGTCTTTCTGATTGAATTATTTCTGATTGACTTATTATTGACTTATTTCACTTAACATAATATGCTCTTTACCCATGTCATTGCAAATGGCAAGATTTCATTCTTTTTAATATTTTTATATTCTTTTACATTTTATATTCTTTTATATTTTATATAAAATTGAATTTAATATATTACATAAATCATATTTTACATTTATTTTTTATATTCTTTATATATTTATATATATTTACACGACATCTTCTTCATTCGTCAGTTGATGGTCATTTGGGCTCTTTCCATAACTTGGCTATTACTGATAATGCTACTATAAACATCAAGTTCCAGGTGCCTCTTTGAATCAGTATTTTTGTAACCTTTGGGTAAATATCTGAAAGAACAATGGCAGGGTCATAGTGTAGTTCTATTTTTAACTTTTTGCAGAATTTCCATACTGTTTTCTAGAATGGCTGCACCAATTTAGATTCCCACCAGCAGTGTAGGAGTGCAACATCTGTCATTTCCTGACTTATTAATTTTAGCCCTTCTGACTGGTGTGAGGTGGTATCTCACTGTGATTTTGATTTGTATTGCCATGATGATGAGTGATATTAAGCATTTTTTTCATGTTTCTTTTGGCCATTTGTATGTCTTTGGAGAAATGTCTATTCATGTCTTTTGCTCATTTCTTGACAGGATTATTTGATTTTTGGGTGTTGAGTTTGATTTAAAAAAATATGCTTTTTTTAAACTTTTTAAAAGATTTTATTTGTTTATTTGAGAGAGAGAGCAAAAGCATCGCTGAGCAGAGAGCCTAATGCAGGGCTCAATCCCAGGACCCTGGCATCACACCCCGAGCTGAAGGCAGATGCCCAATCGACTGCGCCATCCAGGCAACCCTTTATTTTTTAATTTAAATTCTATTAGTCAACATATAGTACATAGTTTCAGATGTAGTGTTCAATAATTTGTCAGTGGCTTGTAACACCCAGTACTCATCACATCATGTGCCCTCATTAATGCTGATCACCAAATTACCCAATTCCTTACCCACCTCCCCTGCAGCAACCTGGTTTTTTTCTTATACTTACAGGTCTCTAATAGTTTTTCTCCCTCTCTGAAGACTTCCCATTCAGTTTTCCCTCCCCTACCATATGCATATCCATACCAATACACAGAGTCTTATATTCCACATATAAATGAAACCATATGATAATGTCTTTCTCTGACTGACTTATTTCACCCAGCATAATACCCTCTGGGTCCATAAGGTTCCTCCTTGTCTTTTCATGACTCAAAAGCTCATTTCCTTTTAGCACTGAATAATATTCCGTTTCTGGATGTACCAGTTTATTTATTCATTCACCTACTGAAGGATATCTTGGTTGTTTCCCAGTTCTGGCAGTTATGAATAAAGCTGCTGTAAACATCCATGCGCAGGTTTTTGTGTGGACATAAGTTTTCAACGTCTTTGAATAAATACCAGGAAGCAAGTTTGCTGAATCACATGGCGAGTATATTTAGGTTTTTAAGAAACCACCAAATGGTCTTCCAATGTGGCTGTGCCATTTGCCATTCTCAGCAGCAATGAATGAGCATTTCTGTTGCTTCACATCTTCACCAGCATTTAGTGTTGTTTTCTGTTGTTTGCTGCGTTGTTAATTTTAGCCATTCTGACAGGTGTGAGGTAATATCTCATTGTAGTTTTGATTTGTATTTCCCTCATGATGAGTGATGTTGAGCATCTTTTCATGTATCTGTTAGCCATCTGCGTGTCTTTGAAAAAATGTCTGTTCATGTCTCTTTCATAAATTTTTGTTTTGCTTTTTAATTATTTTTATTGTTTAGTTAGCCACTGTATTGTAGTACATCATTAGTTTTTGATGTACTATTGAATGATTCATTAGTTACGTATCACATCATGTGCTCATCACATCATGTGCTCAACACATCATGTGCCCTCCTTAATACTCACCATCACCCTGTTTGCCCCTTCTCCCACACCCTTTGTTTCCTGGGATCCATAGTCTCTGATGGCTCATCTCCCTCTCTGATTTCTCTCATTTCTTAACTGAATTTTTTGGGTTTTGGGGGTATTGAGTTTGATAAGTTCTTTATAAATTTTGGATACTCTTTACCTGATATGGCATTTCAAATATCTTCTCCCATTCCATAGGCTGCCTGTTAGTCTTATTGATTTTTCCTTTGCTGTGCAGAAGAAGCTTTGTATCTTGATGAAATCCCAGTAGTTCAGTTTTGCTTTTGTTTCCCATGCTTCCAGAAATATGTCTAGTAAGAAGTTGCTATGGCCCATGTCAAAGAGGTTGCTGCCTGTGTTCTCCTCTAGGATTTTGATGGCTTCCTGTTTCACATTTAGGTCTTTCATCCATTCTGAATTATTTTTGTGTGTGGTGTAAGAAAGTGGTCCGGTTTCATTCTTCTGCATGTTGCTGTCCACTTTTCCCAACACCATTTGTTGAAGAGATGGTCTTTCTTCCATTAGATATTCTTCCCTGCTTTGTTGAAGCTTAGTTGACCATATAGTTGTGAATCCATTTCTGGGTCTTCTCTTTGTTCCATTGATCTGTGTATCTGTTTCTGTGCCAGTACCATACTGTTTTGATTACTACAGCCTTATAACTTGATGTTCAGAATTGCGATGTCTCCAGCTTTGCTTTGCTTTTTCAAGATTGTTTTGGCTATTCAGAGTATTTTGTGGTTCTATACAAATTTTAGCATTGTTCTAGATTTCTGAAAAATGCTGTTGGTATTTTGATAGGAATTACATTAAATGTGTAGATTGCTTTGGGGAGTATAGACATTTTAATAGTATTTTTCTTCCAATCCATGAGCATAGAATGTTTTTCCATTTCTTTATGTCATCTTCAATTTCTTTCATAAGTGTTCTTTAGTTTTCAGAGTACAGATCTTTTACATCTTTAGTTAGGTTTATTCCTAGGTATATTATGGTTTGGGATACAGTTATAAATGGGATCGATTCCTTGTTTTCTCTTTCTGCTGGTTCATTGTTGGTGTATAGAAATTCAACAGATTTCTGTATATTGATTTTCTATCCTGCAACTTTACTGAACTTGTGTATCAGTCCTAGCAGTTTTTTGGTGGAGTCTTGCAGGTTTTCTACATAGAATATCATGTCATCTATGAACTTCTTCCTCTTATGTCTTTTTCTAAGGACTTCTTCCTTACTGGTGTGGATGCCTTTTATTTCTTTTTGTTTTCTGATTGCTGAGGCTGGAACTTCCAGTACTGTGCTGAATAACAGTGGTGAGGGAGGACATCCCTTTCTTGTTCCTGACCATAGAGGGAAAGCGCTCAGTTTTTCCCCATTGAGGATGATGTTAGCTGTGTGTCTTTCATGTATGGCCTTCATGATGCTGAGGTCTCATCTTCTTTTTCACACTCTATTAACTCTCCAGTCACTTACCTATAACTCGAATGGACAGTGATTCTGGTAATATACCTGATTAGAGACCGGTTTAGCCCTAGAAACTTAAATAACTTTTTCCTTTGAGTATAATAGGAAAAAATTCATATCTGGCAGTGCTTGGAGTAAATTTTCCAATATTCTTACATTCAAAATTAATTTAATGGGTTTAAATTTTTTTTAATTTTATTAAGTTTTTGTTATAATTCCAGTATAGCTCATATACAGTGTTATATTAGTTTCAGGTGTATAATATAGTGATTTGACAATTCTTTTTTTTTTTAATTTTTATTAATTTTAAAAATTTCTTTTCACTGTTCCAGAATTCAATGTTTATGCACCACACTCAGTGCTCCATGCAATACTGTCCTCCATAATACCCACCACCAGGCTCACCCAACCTCCCACCCGCCGCCCCTCCAAAACCCTTAGTTTGTTTCTTAGAGTCCACAGTCTCTCATGGTTCGTCTCCCCCTTCAATTTCCCTAACTCCCTTCTCCTCTCCATCTCCCCATGTCCTCCATGTTATTCCTTATGCTCCACAAATAAGCAAAACCATATGATAATTGACTGTCTCTGCTTAACTTATTTCATTCAGCATAATCTCTTCCAGTCCCGTCCATGTTGATAAAAAAGTTGGATATTCATCCTTTTTGATGGAGTATATATGGATAAGGAAGATGTGGTCCATATATAATGGGTTTAAATTTTAAAACAATGACCTTCAGTTTACCTACTGAGCCAGATCAATATGTGTGATTTATTTTTTTTAAGATTTTATTTATTTATTTGACAGAGATCACAAGTAGGCAGAGAGGCAGGCAGAGAGAGAGGAAGGGAAGCAGGAAGCAGCTCCCCACTGAGCAGAGAGCCCAATGCGGGGCTCGATCCCAGGACTCTGGGATCATGACCTGAGCTGAAGGCAGAGGCTTTAACCCACTGAGCCACCCAGGTGCCCCAATATGTGTGATTTAAATATTTTCATAAATTTAGGGTAAATAGCTTAAAGAAGAAACAATATTCTCTGCACAGTTTAGTTTTTTAAAGCTCTCTGGGGCAGCAGTTGTGCTTCAGGCAGAGATTGGATCTGAAAATAAAAAGATGACACAGTTAGACACACTGTCAGACTTCAATGACCACTGTCCAATAGGAAACATGATAGACAAAAACAAGAAGGCACAGGGCATGCAATACATGGCTATTAAAGGATGTACACAAATAGTGTTTGAGGGGATTTGGGGGATGGTGGGAGAGTATAGGGAGGAGTTGAGAGGGACTCGTGGGCTAAGACATTAATGGACCAAGAGTCTACAAGGCTCGGTGGAGTCACAGTTTAGAATAATGATGGTCAGAGAGTAAATATCTAGAGAGGTTGGAATTATGGTCAGAGATAAGGTCCAGGATAGAGAACAGGTGAATGGGTGCCCACCCGTAGCAAATGTTAAAGAATTGGGAATAGTAGAGGTGGATTTGGTGAGGCTCTTGTTCTCAGTGAGTCATTCATGGAGGTTGGAATTCCCCCAATATGGTGGAAGGAGCTGCAGTGCAAGGGATATTTTATAGTTATTTAACTACCTATTATACCATCTAAAATTTAACATGACCCGCATGGGATTGTGATAGCCTCAAACCCCAAAATATCCTTCTTCTCTCATGTTCCAGTTCTCACTAAATATCACTTAAACCCTATTCTTTTGCTCATGCCAAAATCTTTTCAGTCACTCTGGATATTTTATTATTCCCTATCTCCATGGCTCATACATCACAAGTTCTAGGGTTAGTATCATCAAAGCACAGCAGTGCTTCCCTCTGCTCTGTGTCTCTCTAGTTCCAAAGCTACCATATTAGCCTGCCTGACCCCTCACTGCAGCATCTTATCTAGATGTCTGCCTTCCCTCTCCATCTCCCAGTGATCCCTTTCCTTTCTCCAGTGTTGTCCAAAAGTTTTACTATGAGTCATTATCTGCAGCAACAACAACAACAACAAGAACTGAGGGTGTGCCTCTACCATATGCATGTTTACTTATAAGTTACATACATGTACTACCATGTTCCTGTGCCAATTTATTAGATATATATTTAAGATACATGCAAAAGTAGAAATGTTAAAAGATGAAAATGAAGTCATTTAAAAGTGTTTTGTGTTCATTGATAATAAAAAAATTTTTGCTTTCACTAAAAAATATTAATAATAAGGACATTACAATTTGAATGTTCCATTACTTTTTGAGATCTTGGATTCAATGTTCCACAATATAGTAATTCCCAGTTCTACTTCATGGTGCAGTTTATTTTGATTCTTGATTTAATGGCTGTTGTGTCTGGAAAAGCTAATTCAGAGCCAAATGGAAGGAGGACATATCTTTATTTTGCCTGTTGAACACTGTGCTCATTTTTCAGTATCATTTCACAAATTGTGCAGATGGTTTTCTTGAGCTAGGAAATAGCCATCTTTACTGATGTCAAATGGTTATTTTACAGCTAGTCCACATTGAATATTTGTTTGGGAGACTTTTCAACAGTTTGTAAAAATCTTCCAAGTTTACTAGTTTTAAGACACGTGATTTGATAAGTGGCATGCCATATAACAATGACAACATTTCTAAACACCTATTTTAAAAAATTCTTCTGGGGGCCACCTAGGTGACTTGGTCCAGTCAGTTAAATGTCCAGCTCTTAGTTTCTGTTCAGGTCACGATCTCAGGCTTGTGGGATCAAACTCTGAGCCCATATGGGGCTCGTGCTCAGTGGAGAGTCTGCTTTGGATTCTTTCCCTTTCCCTCTCCCTTCTCTTCTGCCCCTCTCCCTGCTTGTGTGCCCTCTCTTTCTCTCTCTCTCAAATAAATTAAATTTTTAAAATTTTTTTATTTTTTCAGTGCTCCAAGATTCATTGTTTATGCACCACACCCAGTGCTCCATACAATACATGCACTCCTTAATACCCACCAACAGGCTCACCTAACCCCCCACCCCTACTCCCCTCCAAAACCCTCAGTGTGTTTCCCAGAGTCCACAGTCTCTCATGGTTCATCTCCCCCTTTGACTTTCTCCACTTCACTTTTCCTTTCCTTCTCCTAATGTCCTCCATGTTATTCCTTATGCTTCACAAGTAAGTGAAACCATATGGTAATTGACTCTCTATTTCACTCAGCATAATCTCCTCCAGTTTCATCCATGTTGATAGAAAATTTCGGTATTCATCCTTTCTGATGGAGGCGTAATATTCCATCGTATATATGGACCATATCTTCTTTATCCATTCATCTGTTGAAGGGCATCTTGGCTCTTTCCAAAATTTGGTGATTGTGGCCATTGCTGCTATGAACATTCGGGTACAGATGGCCCTTCTTTTCACTACATCTGTATCTTTGGGGTAAATACCCAGTAGTGCAATTGCAGGGTCATAGGGTAGCTCTATTTTTAATCTCTTAAGGAATCGCCACACTGTTTTCCAAAGTGGCGGCACCAACTTGCAATCCCACCAACAGTGTAAGAGGGTTCCCCTTTCTCCACATCCTCTCCAACACATGCTGTTTACTGTCTTATTAATTTTGGCCATTCTAACTGGTGTAAAGTGGTATCTCAATGTTGTTTTGACTTGAATTTCCCTGATGACTAATGATGATGAATATTTTTTCATATGTCTGTTAGCCATTTGTATGTCTTCTTTGGAGAAGTATCTGTTCATGTCTTCTGACCATTTTTTGACATGATTAGCTGTTTTTTTTTTTTAGTGTTGCGTTTGTGGAGTTCTTTATAGATCTTGGATATCAGCCCGTTGTCTGTAGTGTCATTTGCAAATATCTTCTCCCATTCTGTGGGTTGCCTCTTTGTTTTGTTGACTGTTTCCTTTGCTGTGCAGAAGTTTCTGATCTTGACAACGTCCCAAAAGTTCATTTTCGCTTTTGTTTCCTTTGCCTTTGGAGACGTGTCTTGAAAGAAGTTGCTGTGGCCAATGTCAAACAGGTTACTGCCTGTGTTCTCCTCTAGGATTGTGATAAATTCCTGCCTCACATTGAGGTCTCTTATCCATTTCGAGTTTATCTTTGTGTATGGTGTAAGAGAATGCTCAAGTTTCATTCTTCTTCTATACATAGCTGTCCAATTTTCCCAACACCATCTATTGAAGAGACTGTCTCTTTTTCACGGGATATTTTTTCCTGCTTTGTTGAAGATTATTTTACCACAGAGTTGTGGGTCCATATCTGGGCTCTCTACTCTATTCCACTGGTCTATATGTCTGTTTTTGTGCCGGTACCATGCTGTCTTGGTGATCACAGCTTTGTAGTAAAGCTTGAAATCAGGCAACATGATGCCCCCAGTTTTGGGCTTTTTTTTCCAACATTTTTTTCTTAAGATTTATTTATTTATTTATTTATTTATTTGACAGAGAGAGAGAGATATCAAAAGTAGGCAGAGCAACAGGCAGAGAGAGAGGGGGTAGCAGGCTCCCTGCTGAGCAGAGAGCTCGATGTGGGGCTCGATCCCAGGACCCTGAGGTCATGACCTGAGCCAAAGGCAGAGGCTTAACCCACTGAGCCCGCCAGGAGCCCCTCAACATTCCTTAGCAATTCAGGATCTTTTCTGGTTCCATACAAATTTTAGGATTGTTTGTTCCAGTGCTTTGAAAAATGCCAGTTGAATTTTGATCAGGATGGCACTTAAAGTGTAGATTTGTCTGGGCAGTATAGACATTTTAACAATGTTTTTTCTTCCAATCCATGAGCATGGAATGCTTTTCCATCTTTTGGTGTCGTCTTCAATTTCTTTCATGAGTGTTCTGTAGTTCCTCAAGTACAGATCCTTTACCTCTTTGATTAGGTTTATTCCCAGGTATCTTATGGTTCTTGGTGCTATAGTAAATGGAATCGATTCTCTAATTTCCTTTCTGTTTTTTCATGTTAGTGTACAAGAAAGCAACTGATTTCTGTGCATTGATTTTGTATCCCGCCACATTACTGAATTTGCTATATGAATTCTAGTAGTATGGGGGTGGGGTCTTTTGGGTTTTCCATGTAAAGTATCATGTCATCTGTGAAGAGAGATTTGACTTCTTTGCCAATTTGAATGCCTTTTATTTCTTTTTGTTTTCTGATTGCTGTTGCAAGGACTTCTAGTACTGTGTTGAACAACTGTGGTGAGAGTGGGCATCCTTGTCATGTTCCTGATCTCAAAGGGAAGGCTGTCAACTTTTCCCCATTGAGAATGATAGTCACTGCACGTTTTTCATAGATACATTTCATGAAGTTGAGGAATGTTCCCTCTATCCCTATACTTTGAAGAGTTTTAATCAGGAATGGATGCTGTATTTTGTCTAATGCTTTTTCTGCATCAACTGAGAGAACCATGTGGTTGTTCTCTCTTCTCTTATTAATTTGTTCTATCACATTGATTGATTTGCGAATGTTGAACTGCCCTTGCATCCCAGGGATAAATCCCGCCTGGTCATTGTGGATAATCTTTTTAATGTACTGTTGGATCCTATTAGCTTGGATCTTGTTGAGAAACTTGGCATCCATATTCATCAGGGATATTGGTCTGAAATTCTCCTTTTTGGTGGCGTCTTTGCCTGGTTTGGGGATAAGGGTAATGCTGGCTTCAAAAAAAGAGTCTGGAAGTTTTCCTTCGGTTTCTACTCTTTGAAACAGCTTCAGGAGAATAGGTATTATTTCTTCTTTGAATGTTTGGTAGAATTCCCCAGGGAATCTGTCAGGTCCTGGACTTCTGTTTTTTGGGAGGTTTTTGATCACTTCTTCAATCTCATTACTAGATATTGGTCTATTCAGGTTGTCAATTTATTCCTGTTTCAGTCTTGGAAGTTTACAGGTTTCCAGGAATGCATCCATTTCTTGTAGGTTGCTTAACTTATTGGCATATAACAGTTGATAATAATTTCTGATGATTGTTTCTATTTCCCTGGTGTTAGTCATGATCTCTCCCTTTTTATTCATAATTTTATTAATCTGGGCCCTCTCTCTTTTCTTTTGGATTAGTTTGACCAGTGGTTTATCCATCTTATTGATTCTTTCAAAGAACCAGCTTCTAGTTTCGTTGATGTGTTCTACTGTGTCTCTAGTTTCTAACTCATTGATCTCTGCTCTAATCTTGATCATTTCCCTTCTTGTGCATGGGGCTGGCTTAATTTGTTGTTGATTTTCCAGTTCTTTAAGGTGTAAAGAGAGCTGATGTATTCAGGATTTTTCAGTTTTTTTGAGTGAGGCTTGGATAGCTATGTATTTCTCTCTTTGGACCACCTTTGCCATATCCCATAGGTTTTGGACTGATGTGTCTTCATTCTCATTGGTTTCCATGAATTAAGTTCTTCTTTGATTTCCTGGTTGATCCAAATATTCTTGAGCAAGATGGTCTTTAGCTTCCAATTCAAACAGCCTTCCAAATTTTTTCTTGTGGTTGAGTTCCAGTTTAAAACATTGTGGTCTGAGAATATGCAGGGAATAATCTCAATCTTTTGGTATTGGTTGAGCCCTGATTTGGGACCCAATATGTGGTCTATTCTGGAGTAAGTTCGACGTGCACTCGAGAAGAATGATTATTCTGTTGTTTTAGGGTGGAATGTTCTGTATATATCTATGAGGTCCTTCTAGTCCAATGTGTCATTCAGTGCTGTTGTTTTATTGATTTTCTGCTTGGATAATCTATTACTGAGAGTGGCTTGTTAAGATCCCTTACAATTAATGTATTCATATCAATATGACTCTATTTTGATTGACAGTTGGCTTATGTAGTTGGCTGCTCCCATATTGGGGGCATATTTATAATTGTTAGGTCTTCTTGGTGGATATACCTTTTAAGAATGATGTAGTGTCCTTCTGTATCTCTGACTACAGTCTTTAACTTAAAATCTAATTTATCTGATATGAGAATCACTATACCAGCTTTCTTTTGAGGCCCACTGGCATGAAAGATGCTTCTCCATCCCTTCACTTTCAGTCTGGATGTATCCTTAGGTTTCAAATGGGTCTCTTGTAGACAGCATATGGACGGGTCCTGTCATTTTATCCAATCTGCAATCTTGTGCCATTTTAAGGGAACATTTAGGCCATTCATGTTGAGAGTGATTATTGAAAGATAAGTTTTTATTGGCATCATGTTGCCTATGAAGTCCTTGTTTCTAAGAGATTGTCTCTGTAAATTTCTGTTCTATGTCACTCTTGGCTTCTTTCTTCTTTTATAGAACACCCCCTCCTTAATATTTCTTGTAGTGCTGGCTTGGTGGTTGCATACTCTTTAAAACCTTGCTGGTCTTGGAAGTTCTTTATCTCTCTGTCCATTTTGAATGTCAGTCTTGCTGGATAAAGTATTCTTGGCTGCATGTTCTTCTCGTTTAGTGCCCTGAATATGTCTTGCCAGCCCTTTCTGGCTTGCCAGGTTTCTGTGGACAGGTCTGATATTATTCTGATGGGCCTTCCTCTGTACATAAGAAATCTCTTCTCCCTAGCTACCTTCGGACCTCTTGTCTAAATAAATTAAAATATATTAAATCTTTAAAAAAATCGTCTTCCATTCATGGTACATATTTAAATTTTTAAAATTTTTATATCATATATATATCGTATCCCTTAAAGGGTAGAGTACATGGATTTATTTCAAAATATCTGCCCTGTGGCCTCCAATAGAAAACATTAGTCACCCCAGACAAATTTTAAGAACGCATAGGTGATCTTTAAGTGGTTTACCACGAAGCAATTTTATGTCAGTGCCTAAGATCTTCATGGCTATACCCCATTTATTACTTAGTATTACAGAAATTCTGTGTAAAGATTGCAATTTTACAAAAGTAACCACATTGCTGAGAGCCCATAGCCTGTAAATTTTAATATACCAGAATACACTGACAGCAATGAAGTGAGTGGGGCCCTGCCAACCTGCCTGTCATCAAAATCCACCCCTTTCCTTGTAATTCCTTTTCTACAGTGAAACATCCAATTCTCATTATTTTCAGTATATTATTTGATCATTGTCCTTGTATGTCACCATTGCTGTCCCACCTCCTACACTTCAGGGATGCCCTCCCCACCCTGCTTGGTCACCAGCACTGTGCTCTGGGCTGCCCTTGTGTGGATTGTCCCCCTCATCCCTTTTGTGCTCTGAGACCGCACATTGGGCTGCTACCCCATTATGCAGGTGCTCTGATATAACTCTGATGCGCCACACTGGTACCACAGCCCCCTCACCAAACCTGTCACACTGATGTCTCCCTAGTTCTGCTTCATCTAATTACTTTAGAGATGAGTTGTTTTGGAAGGAGAGCAGAAGACGAAGGAAACACATATTTTTAGTGCACAGATCTCATAGCCTCATATGAACATAAAATGCCCTTTTGTTATAAGTAAGCTATTATTAAATCCAGGTTCCTTGAAAGAGTTTTGAAACAACATCACATGTTTTGATTTTATCTTTTTAAAGATTTTTTTATTTGAGAGAGAGATCAAGTGGGGGAGACGGGGCAGTGGGGGAGAGAGAGAGAGAATCCAAAGCAGACTCCACACTGAGCGTGGTGCCTGACACAGGGCTCAATCCCATGATAGCCAGATCATGACCTGAGCCAAAACCGAGTCAGAGGCTTAATTGACTGAGCCACCTGGGCACCCCTGTTTTGATTTTATTGAATATATAATGGATATGTTTTGTGGAGAATGCTTATAAAATTTCATCAGCCCTTCATTCTGTTATTACTTTTGACTGGTATTTGTCACATAGCTATATACCTTTAAGAAAAACCTTTAAGAAAAACAGCATTACCCCACCATCACCCCGTCACAGAGTTTCCACCTTGTACTGTGAGACAAATTATCTACTGTAACTCATGATAATCACATGTATGTGAAATTTTATAGAAGTACATAATTTTATATTTTTATGAATTTTAGTGTCCTTAGCTTTACATACAATAAAATGTTCTGTAAGTTGGATGAGCTCCATAAGACAGATTGTTAAAGTAACTCTAATACTAGACCTGAGGGGAGAGTTTCAAGAATGTTCCCTGATAGGGGCACCTTGGTGGCTCAGTCTGCTGGGCATCTGCTTTTGGCCACTGCCATGATCCCAGGATTCTGGGATCATGTCCCACATCAGGCTCCCTACTCAATGGGGAGCCTGCTTCTCCCTCTCCCTCTGGCTCTCTCCCCTCTCATTCTCTCTCTTTCAAATAAATACATAAAATGTTAAAAAAAAAATGTTCAGTGATACACTAATACATCACACCTATCTAAAACTTAAGTCTACTATACAACAAGTGAATGTCTGATTTTTCAGCCCTACCTTATCAATAAAGCAGTTAACATTATGTATAATACTTGCAAATTTTTATGGGAAAGATATTTAAACTCACAGGATTAATACTGGTATTGTTATTTTCTTTGTCATTGTTTTATTAAAATTATTGTACTTAATTTTTGCACAATTATGTTAATATGTGTGGTATTAAGAAATGGAGAAATTACTAACTAAAAAAAGTAGTTTAGATTAAAGAGACCTTATGAATATTACATATACTTTCCTGAAAACCAGAGGAAAACATCAGGTACTATTCTGTCAAGATAACATGACACTTAGTAATCCTTTTAGTTGGGTCGTTTTTTGTTTTTTGTTTTTTTTAACCTGATCAGTGAAGAGAATACTTAGAATTGTTCTTTTTAACAGTGCTGTTCAACAATAACAACGAAATGTCAGTACCTCGGAAAATGAATAATAATTGTCAGGAATTATAGTCTAGGCAACCTCTGAAGTTGGAATGCAAAGTAGGCTTCAAATTCTTTTTACACATTTAACCAGAGGAATGCTTTCAGCTGGCTACCTGCTTTTCATATTTAACCTTCCTTACGTCATTAAGGTCTATAAGTATTTGAGCACTGAGAACAAGAAATTAACATCCCACTGTCAAAGGGACAGGATAATACATTGGACAAAGACAAGAAAAACCTCTTTAGTTTTATTCCTGGTGAAGAAAATTACTTAATGGCCATTCAATCCTAAGTGGTCAGCTTTGCTTTAGATTCTTTTGAAAGAGTCCCGTGGTGGGAGGGCTGGAGTGCCTGGGAAGCTCAGTCAGTTAAGCATCTGCCTCTTGATTTTTGGCTCAGATCATGATCTCAGGGTCCCGAAATCGAGCCCCGCAGGCTCGTCACTCAGTGCAGAGTCTGCCTGTCCCTCTCCCTCTGCCCCTCCCCAATTTGCACTTGCCTCACTCAAAGAAAGAAAGAAAAGAATAATAATCTTTTTTAAAAAAATCCCTTAGGGAGAAGGTTCTCTATCCAAGTGATTCTGGCCATGTCAAAAATGCTACAATGGAATATTACTCAGCCATAAAAAAGAATGAAATCTTGCCATTTGCAACAAGATGGATGGATCTAGAGAGTATAGTGCTAAGTGAAATAAGAAAGACAAATACCGTATGATTTCGCTTGTATGTGGAATTTAAGAAAAATTCTCATATGTGGAATTTAATAGCCAAAGAGAAAGAAAAGAGAGAGACAGAAAGAGAGAGAGAGAGAGGCAAACCAAGAAACAGACTCTTAACTATAGAGTACAAACTCACCATTACCAGAGGGGAGTTGGGTGGGGGGATGGGTAAAATAGGGGATAGGGATTAAGGAGGGCACTTGGGAGGAGTACCAGGTGTTATATGTAAGTACTGAATCTCTCTATTGTACCCCTGAAATGAATGTTACACTGTTACATTAACTAACTGGAATTTAAGTAAAAACCTTAGAAGAAAACAAAGGTTAGAGGGGTGCCTGGGTGGCTCAGTGGGTTAAGCCTCTGCCTTCAGCTCAGGTCATGATCCCAGAGTCCTGGGATCGAGCCCTGCATTGGGTTCTCTGCTCAGCAGGGAGCCTGCTTCTCCCTCTCTTTCTCTGCTTGCCTCTCTGCCTACTTGTGATCTCTGTCAAATAAATAAATAAAATCTTAAAAAATAAAAGAAAACAAAGTTTAGATCTGCATGTTAAAAAGTTTTTTTAAAAGAAAAGTTGAACCTCTTCTAAGTATTATCTAGTACTTGAGTTGGCTTTTGTTAATTGGAAAAAATCTTACAAAAACCTTAGAGTTTCAGATAGAAATTCCTCATCTAGTTATGAGTCTATGAAAGGGACTGGCCTACTATAATGAGTGATTATTGTTCATAGTTAATTGAGTATACATGAGAAGAAAAAGCCAATTAGAATAGAAAAATAGAAATAAGGTAGGGTAAGGTCTGTCAGGAGAAACTGACTAGCAGAGATTGTAGGACTTCAAAACATGGCCATGTCCATGAACTGAGAATGGAAGGGAGTCATTCAAGAGAAATAATTGGTGGAAAGAGATTTGAGGGGGTAAAAAAATTGAATTGCTATCTTACCACAAAGGACTAGTGAAGTCACTGTTGCCAGATTTCTAAATCATACCACCAACTTTTACCCTAAAGTAGCTGCCTGCTAGTAATTGGAAAAATTGTTGCTGAGCTATTCAATCTTTGGAACTGGACAATTTAGAATATTAGCAAATTTCTTATTATTACTCAGCTATTAATTATCTGAAAACCAGGGATGCCTGGGTGGCTCAGTGGGTTAAAGCCTCTGCCTTCAGTTCAGGTCATGATCTCCGGGTCCTGGGATCAAGCCCCGCATTGGGTTCTCTGCTCAGCGGGGAGCCTGCTTCCTCCTCTCTCTCTCTCTCTCTGCCTGCCTCTCTGCCTACTTGTGATCTCTGTCAAATAAATAAATAAAATCTTTGAAAAAAAATTATCTGAAAACCAAAACTCTGTAAATGTAGAATTTCACAGCTCATGGGTAGGTGGAATTAGGGTAGCTATGATTCTAGGTGAAAAGCTAAAGCAGAAAACACTGGGTTTTCCGATGTAATAAAAATGTATGGAAGGGCAAAAGACTTGCTTGGTGAAAGTGAAACAGAGAGTTAAGGTAAATAAGTAATTCAGGTTAGAATTATCCTAAATTTGAGGAATTTCACAAGTTCATTTGATAAATTAAGCAGCAGAGTTAAATAATATTTAACCTCTTGGTGATTGTTTCGTGAATTTTACAAAACAACAACAACGAGAAAAAAAAAAAGCACTCCTGCAACAGAATGGTTGAAAACTGTAGAGCCCTTGCATATCAGCTAAAATTCAATGGCAATTTTTCAGGTAACTTCAACTGGTGGGGAGACACTGACTCTTGCCATGTTGAGAGGACACTTAGATGACATGCACACTAGAATCCATTCTCTTATCAAAGGTCAGGTGAGGATTATGTCTTCTTGTCCCAAAAGCATGGCTCAGGAACAGATCAGAAGGGAAAGTATAAGGAATTACTGCTCTTCACAAATCAGCTTTACTCTCTTGGGGAAAAAAAAAAAGTGTGGCTAGCATTTTACAGAATTGCTTGAAGGAAAATAACCTTAGAAACTCAGTGATAAAGACCATTTAAAAGACCTGTAATTTAAAAAAAAATTTTTTTTTCAGACTGAGAATACTGAAAATTCTCTTTAGGTCATTACATTTTCTGTTATAAGGAAATGACCACTCTGGTGAAAATTGACCTGGGGTGGAGACAAGGAAGTTTTCAGAAACAAAATCATTAACAAATACGACAGTCATCACAACCAGATGTATAATAAAGTATAAAGAATTACACTTTAATAAACACGGTAGAGTTAAGATTCAGAAATAATGACTCAAACATTCTCAGTCTTTTTTTTTTTTTTAGAATTTAACTTCTTTATTGAGGTATAATTGGCGTACAACCTTAGTTTAGATCCTCTATTATTTTAATTGGATTAGTCTTTTGCTATTGAGTTGTATGAGTTTTTTATGTATTTTGGATCTGACCCCCTTATCAGACAATAGGATTGGGAAATATTTTCTCACATTCTGTAGGTTGCCTTTTCATCTTATGGATTCTCATTTTTTATTTCTTTGCAACATTAAAGATTCCTTCAAGAATACTGAAAGGAATCTTTCTTTTTTTTTTTCACTTTGATATCTCAATAAGAAAAATTCCCAGTGGCACCTACAATCCGATTCTGATGCATGGGTCGAGCAAATAAAGAGCATTCCATAGAGAACTCTGCCCTCACAAGCTTTATTCAGGGCTGGGTATCTAGACCCTGAATGTGCACAGATAGTACTATAACATCATCAAGGGAAGAGTTAAAAGGAAGAAAACTATTCAAAAATTTCTGCAACTCAGGAAAGTCATCAGTAAGCCTAGGACCTGGTCCACAATAGCTATTCTGTATGTGACTGTTGAAACCTAGTTTCCATTTTTACATACTGTTACTTTTACTACCCCTGCCTATATACATTCATTCTTTTGCATAGTTTTAATAAAAATAAAGACAATTTTATCACTTTAACACATAATAGGAGAAAAGAGTTTCTATAGCTGAGGACTTCTCGGAAGCACTGATTTCTTAAATGACGTTTATTCATCTCCATATTATGCTATTAAATATATGGTTCAGAGGCATCTGGCTGGTTGTCAGAAGAGCATGCAACTCTTGATCTCAGGGTCCTAAGTTCAAATTCCATGTTGGGTAGAGAGATTGAGTTTTAAAAACTTTTAAAATATATATATAGTTTAGAGAATATCTTCATACATATTTTTTCCTTTGGTGAAAATTCTTGCCCGGAATAAATTTCTTTGGATTAACTGACTTTGATCAATGGCTATGAACATTTTAGTGATTAGTAAAATCAATTTATAAATTGCTTTCTCTTCAGGCTGTACCAACACACACTGATATAGAACTTCTGCAAATATCAGCTTTCCTTTAGAGCCCCTGAGAGGGTCTGTACACAGGAAGAGAGCTGTGTCAGTCAACGGTCACAGATTTCTCCCTAGTCAGTCAAAGTATGCAAGAGTCTAGTTTGTTCAGATTACTATATTGGGTACTTTTATGGGAAGAAAATAGGATGCATATTCTTTGTCATTAAGCTTACCATCTCGTTTGGGGAAACTAAACTTTATTCAGTCACTCTATCCAAAACACTGTCCCAAATGCTACAGTGTGGAATGAGGAGAAAGAAAGGTGAGCTTGATACGTTAGCCAGTGGTCTTTACCCTCAAAGAATCTGCCTTGTTGATTGTTGCCTGGAGTAAATGGGGTGATAAATATTCTTTATGGTTACAAATAAGCCTCCTATGAACTTCATAAATTACTAGTTTCTAGAAGAGTGAACTTCCATCTTTCTTAAGCCATCCTATCAACCTTAAGTGATTTAGGAAAATTTGCTCTAAAAGCGTTGAAATATGTGACAAATGCTTCGCTGCTACCATTCCAAGGGCCTTCTTTGGTATTATTTGAGATGTTTTAGAGGACCTGAACTGTAGGGCTTAGAACCACTACTGGGGAGGCAAATACCTCTATAATCATGAGACTTTGCTACCTTAGTCAGCTCTAGATGCTTAAAAAGTATTCACAGTTGCTGACAAAGATGTCGGTGATTCTTCTAATGTAAAAGTATTATTTAAAGGTTACATTCCACAAGGATGGTGAAGCCTAGGTTGTGGGATGGCCTAGTCAGGTATTGTCATGCAAAGTGGTGAGAATGATAGTAAAGGTTAGGGGGCTAGTGAGAAGGGAATTTGACTTAAATGATCTTTACGATGGGCATGATTTTCTTCACGCTGAAGATGAGACATTGGTAACATCATAGATTCCTTAGAATGATGAGGAGATTTTACAAAGACTAAAAAGTTTAAGGAAACCTACTTTGAACCTTTACTATGAATAGACCTGGCTGTGTCTCTCTCCTGAAAGGAACAGGATTCTCCCATCAGAGTCAACCAAGAGGCACAGCACACTCTTCTTATTGGAACATGTTTCCCAAACATGACTGATTTTTCTGCCATTTATTCATTCACTCATTTGTCCAACAAACACTTACTGAACTCCAACTATGTACACTGTAAGTTCTGGGAAAGCTGAATGAGACCTGGCAGACTTATCCTCTCTATTGCTGTGAAGCCAGGAGAGCAATTACACTTGTAGTTGGAATACACTGTGATGAGTAATGCTAGGGAAGTACAGTCTGCGGGGATTACCCGTTCGTCGTCTTGGGGAGCGGGGGGATGGGGGGGGCAGGGAATGGCTCCATGAAGAGGTCTAGTTGAGGACAGGTAGGAAATGCAGTAGGCGCTAGGGAAGGACTGGGGAACAGTATTCTGAGCAGAGAAAATAAGAAGCAATGAATGGATAAAGGCAGAAGAATGTAGTGGCATGTTTGAGGAAATAAATGTTCAGGATGGCCCCCAAGAGTAGACTTTGAGAACGATTGTGTTTAGGATTAAGGCTAAAGCAGGTAGACCCTAGACCCTATAAGCCACTTTAGAGAGTCTGGACTTTATCCAAATGAAAAGGGAATCAATTGAATGGTTTTATACAAGGGAAAGTACCTAATTGATCTGTGTTTATTGAAGGACACGCAGGCTGCTGCATGGATAATGCATGTGGAGGGAGAGGGATTAAGTCAGAAAGACTGGTTAGGAGGCTCAGGACAGGACCACAGTTTTGACAACAGGACTGGAGAGAAGCAAAAGGGACTGAGAGAAAAGGAGGTGTAAATCAGCAAGACTCTGGGCTGATGTGATATAAGACTGAATGAGCGGGAGAACAGAGGATGATACTAAAGTTCAGCTTGGAAGACGCAGTGGCTAATGGTGCTGTTCACTGTAAAGAAATTAGGTAAGAACAGGTTTGTGGCGTTAAACTGTTTGGAGAGAGGCTGAGTTGGAGATGCCTGCAGGTCATCCAAAGTGAAGGCGTTTAGCAGCAGTCAGTTACACAGACACAGAATTCGGCAGGGAGATTAGACCTAGGGGTATGGATTTGCGAGTCATCCATTGGAATGCCCTGAGAACCAGAGAACCCTGTGGAGCAGAGCTAGTCAAGGAAAGGCTAAGAGAAAGCACCCCAAGCTGACTGAGAAACAGCCTGAATGGTAAAGCAATACCTTGAGAGGGTGCGGATTTGGTAACTGGGGCCAGAGACTGATTGATGGGAAGGAAGGGAGGGACTCAGCAAAACCCTTTGCAGCTGTGAAGATGGGGCCAAATGGGGACAGTGAATGGTCCCCCTGGATTTGGTGACAAGGATGAAAGCCGTTCCCTTCCAGTTAGAGGGTGAGTGCTGGTAGCAATCCATTTTCTTTCTCTTCTTGTAAATCAGATCACATGGCCTGTGAGCATGGAGTAAAAGTCAAGAATTTTTGGACTCCTGGGGAAGACCTTTCTCTGAGTCAAGTGTATGAGCTGCAGGAACATTCCTTATTCCTTCCTTTAGGCACTACTTTTGCTCATTTTTGGTCCTCTGCTTTGTTACTAAGTGGTGTAAAATGCTTAGTTTTAGAGAGATGACATACTCTTCAAGTTAGTGAAAGGTTGTTTTTTTGTTTTTTTTTTTTTCTAAAAATCCAATGAAACAAAAATGTTTTAGTGCATTAACTTGTAATTATCCAGAGCACCATATGCATTAACATTTCAATCAAGGAAAGTTTGACTTATATAAATGTTACATTCTAATTTCACTGAAAACAAGAAAGCCCCTTCCGAACCTGAGTATACAATTTTATCCTCATTAACAGAAATGGGTCTGTACTTTAGGACATTGTTATTTAATCAGCAATGAATACATTGCTATGGACAATTCTAAAAGGTCAGAATTTTTCTGAAGGAACAGGAATAAGTAATTCTTCATTTTGATGGCCTTGATTTCATTTTTTTTTAAGATTTTTATTTATTTATTTGACAGAGAGAGATCACAAGTAGGCAGAGAGAGAGGGAAGCAGACTCCCCGCAGAGCAGAGAGCCCGATCCCAGGACCCTGAGATCATGACCTAATCGTAGGCAGAGGCTTTAACCCACTGAGCCACCCAGGCGCCCCCTTGATTTCGTTTTTGAGGGACTTTTATTTTTCTTTTGTTTCTCCCCCCTTATTTTCAAGCTTTGAGTTTGAGTGGCTGCATTCCTTAAATCGAGTATCATGAAGAATAGAAAGTTCAGGGCACGAGAGGGGGAACAGATAACCACTGTTGATTTAGAGAAGTAGCCATATTGAAAATACTGGAAAAACATCTATTCTCCCAGTATCTTCAGGAAATCATGGTAGTCTGTCCTCCCCCTAGTGTAAGCTGCTACACGATGGATTTCCATACAATGTGAATTTGCCTTGGGCTCCTCCAAAACATGTTTAGCCCTTGGAATTAATAAGATTATACTGGCAAGGCAGAAGACGGTGGGCTAGACCTCCAGATTTGAATTCTGGCTTCACCACATATTTACTCTGTCTTAAGTTTTTTTAACCTCCTAGCCTCAGTGAAATGGGGGAAGTAATAGAATCTTCCTCATTAAGTTGATTAAACACTTAGCATAGGAGGCACTGAATACACATACAAAATTTTACACAATCCCATGACACAGACCCTTGGTAATAATGAGAGTCCTCTCTAATAGGAGTAAATGTTTACTGAGTTCTACACTGAATGCATCATTATATTTTAAAATATTCTTCCAGCTATAATAATGAGTAGGTAAACATAAACTCTCTCTTGCCTTGACCTTCCTTTAACTGATGAAATACATCTCCCAGTGTATCTGGTCACAGGAGAATTATTCAGCTGTACCTTTAAAAAAAAAAAAAAAAGATTTTATTTGAGAGAAGGGAGCGTACACGTATTCACACAGGTTGGGGAGGGGCAGACGGAGAAGCAGACTCCTTGTGAGCAGGGAGTCTGACCCAGAGCTTGATCCCAGGACCCTAAGATCATGACCCAAACCAAACACAGACACTGAACTCACTAAACCCAGGCGCCCTCGTTCAGCTATATCTTTTATGCATGCCTTCAACATGCCCAAAACACCTCACGACTTAAAGATCTGTATAACTCAGAGGTTAAAGTAATCCATTGCCTTTCTGGGGAGAGTTGCAGACAGACCTCAGACCATGGTTTCACTGGGTGCTTAGAACCTGTGAATAACATTGCAGGGGGAAATGTCCCATTTTTTTCAGTTCTCTATCACTTAGTCTATATCTGGAACTCTCCATTAAGCTCTCAAAGCACACTTAGCAAGCTATAGCATCACCGGGCTCATTGTCCTAAGTAGTCGCTGTGGAGTCCTTTCTATTTTAAGGACTCACACACACATCACTTGTTTCTCCTGTGAAATCGATTACTACTATCTTTATGTTATAGATAAGGAATTGGAAGCTCAAAATAAGGTAAAATTGCTCGCCAGCAGGCGCACAGAATGTGAGTGAGAGAGCTGGACCTGGAGGCTGTCATCCCACATGCCCTCTGTTTTTATCAGCTTATACAGACTAGGAGGTAGATTAATGGATACTAATAGGGAAAAATGACTAAAATTGGCTAAGAGGGAAAGCCATTTGCAAAACCATGTTTACTAGAAGACCATTTTTGTAAAGATATTAGTGATAATCAAAACGGAGGAGGCAGAAAGTACAGTTTGTAGATGGAGAAGACGTGCGTGCCCTAAGATGCCTGTGCTACGCCCGAGGAAGTGGCAGCTGTGACAGGTTGAGTAACTTCACTGATTCCACAAACATTCATGGAGAAACTATTCCTTGGATGTACTCTCCAAAAGGGCCTCCAAGTGGGCTTGCCAGTTCTCATTCCTTTGCTTTCCCTGAAAGCAGAAACAAAATATTTTACTGCTTATTTAGTAAACAGAGAATTCCCCACTGACCAGTGTGGGCTTGGACACAGAGCCCTTGCACACACCACTTCCGCTCTCTCAAACCTGTGTTTGCGCCCCGAGCACACAGCGCGGCTTCCAGAACCAGCGTGGTCACCTGGGCTCACACTCCAGGCTTTGACTCAGGCTTGCGCTCCTGCTGTGTCTCACTGCCTTTTCTACAAATGGTTCTTGAAATTATGGATGGAAAAGATAACGCAGAACATTTTAAAAAGTTAGAGATTGCCATTTTACAGCTGCAGAAGTTTCAATGGCGTGATCTGTGTACAAAATAACAACTAGGTACACCTAGTACCTGTAATATAAGCCGGGTCAGAGAGCGGGGAGTTCACAGGTTAATTTTTAGAGCCCCGTCGACAGAAAGCGGAGTGTCACCCTGGCCCGCGTGCCTAATTACTCCAATTCTCAGACCTCCCGTATCACAAAGGGCTACCATCTTCTTGTTTAAAACACAATAAAACGATCCGAGGATAAAGCACACAAAATGCTGACTGTCATGTGGGTGTCTCTTTGTGTTTTCTCTGCGTGATGCTCCAGGTGGGAGAGTTCAGAGCCCATGCTGCTGAGTGGACGGCCAACGTCACGGCCGAGTTCAAGGAGACCAGGAGGCGCCTGAGTGTGGAGATCTACGACAAGTTCCAGCGCGCCACCTCCATCAAGCGCAAGCTGTCCGCGGAGCTTGCCGGCAACCACAACCAAGAGCTGACGCCTTGCAGGAGGACCCTGTCTGTGAATCACCTCGCCAGCGAGAGGGATGTCTTGCCTCCCTTACTGAAAACTGAGAGTATCTATTTGAACGGACTGACGCCACACTGTGCAGGCGAGGAAATTGCTGTTATCGAGAACATTAAATAACCCTCTCTTTGAAGAACCTTAGGCATAGCCATAGGTGAGGACTTCTATATGCTCTTTATGACTGTTGCTGGTAGCATTTTTTAAATTGTGCATGAGCTCCAGAGGGGGAAAAAATAATAGATACACCCATCACGGCCATCTACCATCGAGAGAATTTGGAATTCTGAGCCAGCACTATCTTTTCGATGATGCTTGTTGAGTGGTCCACTTTCCTCGGCAAGTGGAATGAAACAAGCAATGTCTGATGCCTTTCTGTGCCCAGACTGTTTTCCTCCCTCTTTTCGTAACGTGCCATAAGGCCTCAGAATGAATTCTAATTGTTTCTGGTAATCATGTAGCTTCGAGGGATCAGTCCTTAACTTTTCAGGGTTTACCTAACTGAGCCTAGATATGGACCATTTATGGATGACGACGTTTCTTTTTGTAAATGGCAAGAGATTCTTATGCAGCCTTTTACCTAAGAAATTTTCTGTCAGTGCCTTATCTTCCGAAGAAACAGAACCTCTCTAGCTAATGTGTGGTTTCTCCTTCCCAGCCCCACCCCTAGGCTCACCTCTGCAACCCTTTATCCCACAACTCCCGTTTGAACACCATACCTTGCTGGGAACAGTGCGTACACTGAAATGATGATGCCCGAAGAAGGAATAGATGCCAAATTAGATGGACATTGAAGCAACACTCAGAAATTCTAGCATTAAAGGCACTGCAAAGAAATGAGGTGCACAGATGGCCCCATATACACAGTGTAATTATTTCCAACGTGGTAAAATTGGCTGCTCCAAACAGTCCCTTTTTTTTTTTTCCTGGCAGTATTTGGATGTTATCATTCATTCATCACTACACCTTAAAAGGCAGAAGCAGAAAGAAAAAAAATATATATATATATACACATATGTGTATATATATACACACACTCATATATGCTCTGACAGAAGAAAAGCTGTTAAACACGGATCTTACTGGAGGTGATTTAAGACAACTGGTGTGAATTACCGTTCTGAAGAAAAGAAGATAGCACAATAATGTGTTACAACCATTTGCTAATAAACATTATACTGCCAGCCCCTATTTGCTTTTGTGATGTGGAAGACTTACCCGATGTTTCTTTCCCTGGGTGACTTTTGCCAGACGGGAGGTGATGCTGTGGTTGGAGTTGGGCACAGCCTCGCCTGTGTGGGTGCCCCCCTGGAGCTGTGACTGAGCATGAGAGCAGAAGTTAAAACTGGGATCACTGTGATATTGCACATGGGAAAAAATGCAGATTGCAGGCATAATTCATCTTTGACATTAGAGAAAAAGCTGTTCTAGCACAATTTAAATCTTGAGAGTTTTTTTTTTTTTTTAGATAGAAAAGGCTGATAACCCTTTTTAGTTGAGTTTTATATCCTGTAACTCTTTGGATGTTTCCAAGATTCAGAAGAAATTCATTAAAAGCACCTAGTAGATTGCTACTCTCTTTTATTTTCATACTTAGATCTGCTGTACTTTGTATATATAATTTTTCAAATGCAGAAAGAAGACAACTTCCCCAAATACAATTGCAAACATTTCTTTTATCTGGGGGGTGAGGGTGGTGGAAATATCTGAGTAAGTGGCATTCAGATTAGGGACTTAAAAAAATAAACTGAGGATCTTAAAAAAAAAAAAAACATCTAAATAGATGCTTATTTTCCAAAATTTAAATTTAAGCTAGAAATGTAAATACTCAGTTAACTTGTTGAAGGTACTTTTATAAACTTAAATTCTAACCAAAATTTTAGAAAGTGAGGCTCTTTTAGAAAGAAATCTACACCCATTTCTTCGATAACTGTTAAAGTTCATATGGTGAAATGCACCATGTATAAACTGTGAATTGTATTGACAAATAAAGTTTGTAATTAAAGTCAGCATTTTCTGAGTCTCCTGCTTGCTGCTGAGAATGGAGATGGGATTCTAGCCGAGGAGAACTCCAGGATGTCACTTTTCATGCTGAGTTTTCTGTGGCGCCTTCGTTCACAATATTCAAGAACTATTTTTGATGCAGTATTACTACCCTTGTTAAATATGTGCAGAATGTTCTTCTTGGTGACTGTTAATCAAAAGTAAATTATCCAGGCATTTCCCTTTTGCAATACGATTTTTTTTTAATTTTTTCTAAGATTTTTATTTATTTGACAGATAGAGATCACAAGTAGGCAGAGAGGCAGGCAGAGAGGCAGGCAGAGAGAGAGAGGTGGAAGCGGGCTCCCTGCTGAGCAGAGAGCCCGATGTGGGGCTCAATCCCAGGACCCTGGGACCATGACCTGAGCCGAAGGCAGAGGCTTTAACCCACTGAGCCACCCAGGCGCCCCTACAATACGATATTTTAAATAGCATGTAAATTCCAAGATTGTTTCTATTACATTAAGACATATTAATGTCTTATTTTATCATTGTTAGACCTTGTCTTGACACTGAAGTAGTCTGAATGCCAAACACAGGCATCTGAATATTTTTTGTAAGGGAAAAAACAATCCAAAATCCTGGCAATGTCAAAGCCCAAAGAAGTCAGTTGCCAACTAATCTTCTAGACCTCATACTGCAGATGTTTGAACAACAGACCTTATCAGTATCTTGCATAAATGTATTGATTCATCCCTAAGCACCTTGATGGCTCAGTATATATCCTAAACCTGGTTGTCAACCTTATCCTCAAAATTGGGGAAAATCTAAGAATACCAGTTTTATTTCCTCAAGCTTTAATGTGTCTACTTACTGTGAAGAGAATGTGGATACAGATTTTTGACATGGTCTAGAATTTCTAGTGAACTTATTTTTTCATCAGACCAGTTTTAAGCCTGAGTAGTTTTGCCCTGAAGAATATAAAAAAAAAAAAAAAAGTACTAGAACGAACAAGGATCAGGAACCCTTTGATATGAAATCTTAGACGTGGATTCTTGACAAGAATCCTCTACCTTACAGCTATTAAATGTAAAAGTGATTATTTCGCAGTTCTTTGAATTTCTTACACAAATCTATATATTTTGTTACCTAGTTAATATCATCCACCCTCTTTTCAATAATATTTCACTTTTGTAATGCAGGAAGAAGTAAAACTTCTAAAGCCAAGAGAGAACTGAATAATTTGTTTCTTAGTGGTCAATAAAGTGGAAGCAGTCTGTATGTAGGGCTTGGTTTCTTTCTCAAATTCTAAGGACCATGTGATGTGTAAGAAAGACTAAACCCCACCTCACTTTGTATAAAAAAAAATGTGTAGAATTCTTTGAATCTTAAAGGCTAGAGTTTCCAAGCAGACTAAAGGAAACTTTAGATGAAATACCAAAAACAAAAAACAAATTCAGCCATTGTGAAGACTTGAGATAGTTATTTATGCCTAAGAACTACAGACCTAGATCAACTTATATTGTTTTCCTTTTAAAAAAAAAATTTGCTGTTCTAGTAAAATCATAACTTATTTGTGGTGTGCATTCCTTATTAAAGTATGAGTATAAATTTGCTTTTGTATAAAGTAAAAGATGTCTCTATTTGGATACTCATAATTCCATTAAAGTTAATATATGATTTTGCTCCAGCATGAGTTTACTTAAATGTCCTTTTATAGGGAAACTTACTGGCCTTGCACTAGCTTGTGTGTTAGTTCCAAGATGGAACCTGGTTCCTTTTAATGGGGACTTCTAAGGGTAACTCACTTACTCTGGTTTTCTTAATAAGGGGAAATCTTCATAAGCTCCTGTTGCTTCCTTCATCCCACCCCACCACAAAGGTTTATCCAGTTTTGGTTTCATACATGACACTTGCCCACCCGCATCTCAATGATGCCTTCCCAAAAGACAGGGATTAGTTCCAAGGACCAGGAGTTTTGACTCTGCTCTTTAAACCTCAGTTATTACTATTTCTAATATTCATAAAATCATTGCTTTTCCCTATTATTATTAGCACTATAAAATATTTGCACTGTGTCATGCTTGTCTCAATTTACAACTATTTTCTTCTTTTTATCTGTCATTCCTTTCCAAAGTATTTCTTATTGCCTTGTCTGTATCCTTTCTCTTTTGGACTCTTGGGCTTGTTTCTCTCCAAGCCATCTATCCATCTAGCCAGTTCCCATTGGATATCTCCACTTCTCAAAGGCATTTTAGCATATCCAAGACTCTCCTGATCTTTCCCCAGACGCGGCCCTCTTGGTGCCACCTATTTCAACAATTGGCACTACTTATCCATCTTGTTGGGCATTATCCTTGATGTCCTCTCCCCTTCAACTCCACACCCACCTTTAACCAAAGCCCTACAAACTTGCATCCTGAATGTCTGGGATTTGTACACAGCCACTACCTTTATCTAAGCCATCGTCATATAACTCCCCTTGGACTACCTGTTTTTGCATCATTCTCTGTTCCTGTCATTGATGGTAGAGTGGACTTTTTAATATGCAAATCTGATTGTGTTACTCTCCAATCTAAATCCACTAATTGTCTTTCAATTTTATATAAGACCAGAAACCCTCAAATGGCCTACAAGGCTTTCTTTTGGTCTACTTTATGCCATCATCTTCAGATTCATCTTGTATCACTCCCTATTCCTCTGTAGCCCAGCCCCACTGCATTTCTTTGATCACATCACGCTGCTGTCATCCCCTTTGCGTGGAATGCTTGCTCTCCTTTCTCACCTCAACCTTTCTCACACAACAAACTTTTACTCATCCTCAGAAACCAGCTCAAGTGTCACTTCCTCTGATAAGCCTTCCCTGACACCAGTTCCGGTACCTTCATAATATACTGTATGAAATCCCATTATTGTCCCTCAATTTATGATTAGGTAGTCATCATTATTCTTATTTATTTTCCTTCCCCATTAGAATACATTTGTGTTGGCCTGCTATTTTTTAAAGATTTTATTTATTTACTTGACAGAGAAAGATCACAGAGAGGCAGAGAGGCAGGCAGAGAGAGAGGAAGGGAAGCAGGCTCCCCACGGAGCAGAGAGCCCGATGTGGGACTCGATCCCAGGACCCTAGGATCATGACGTGAGCTGAAAGCAGAGGCTTTTAACCCATGAAGCCACCCAGGCACCCTGGCTTGCTATTTTTATTTCCAGATCCTAGCCGAGTACATATAGCAGGTGCTCCAAAAGTTCATGGTGAACAAATTACATAAAAACGGTTTAGGGGGCACCTGGGTGGCTCAGTGGGTTAAAGCCTCTGCCTTCAGCTCAGGTCATGATCCCGGGGTCCTGGGATTGAGCCCCACATCAGGCTCTCTGCTCAAGCAGGGAGCCTGCTTCCTCCTCTCTCTCTCTCTGCCTGCCTCTCTGCCTACTTGTGATCTCTGTCAAATAAATAAATAAAATTTTAAAAAAAAAAGGGGGTTAGTTGTAACAGTCTGATGCACGCTTCTGTGTAAGTATCCTAAGTTTTCCCTGCTCCACAAACATCAGTCCTCTTCTACTGGGTTAGTAGTAAATGGGGGAACAGAGAGCAATTATTTCTTCTATTTACTTACAAGCTGGTACCAGTTACTCATTCTACAGAAGAAAAATCAAAGCCAATTCTTCAAACAGAGAGACGATCAGTTTGTCATACACTTACTCCTTATAAGCCAGGGTTTCATTTTTTTCCTTTCCAAATTTTGGCTCACAATAGATGCCATCTAAACTTTTTCAATTATAATCTTGAAAATTTGTTTAGAAATTAATTGCAAAATATGTTTGTCGATACTAGTAAGCAGATGCCTCTTATTAGTAGAGAGCTAAATACACATTTATTTCTCCTTGCCAGATGAAATTCAGCTTTCTCATGCTTAAATGTATAAGCAGTCTGGGAAGAAATCCATTATTGGGCACATTTTGAACTGTATCCAACAGAGAATATTAGTCACTTACATGGTATAATTTTGAAATTAACTCACAGAATAAACATTGGTTTCCATGTAGTTGATGCTTGACTTTTGTAGTTGGTATTTCTTCTTACACTGTACAATTCATAGGGAGAAACATATAGATTTTCATCCTTCTCAATTTAAAAATATTTTATACATTTAATTATTATTGACATCAGGCTCTACGTTTCATGATTTTTCTTAAGATTTTTTAAATGAGGGACGCCTGGTTGGCTCAGTCTGTTAAGCCGCTGCCTTTGACTCAGGTCATGATCCCAGAGTCCTAGGATCCCAAAGTTCTCCTTGCTCAGCGGGGAGCCTGCTTCTCTCTCTGCCTCTGCCTGCCACTCTGCCTGCTTGTGCTCTCTCTCTCTCTTCTCTCTGATAAATAAATAAAATCTTAAAAAAAAAAAAAAAAAACTTTTTTAAAATGAGCATCAGTGGCCATGTCTGGTCCCGATTCAAATTTTATCATTGCCCAAGTATGTCAGAGTTGCAAAGATAAAGCATCAAGATACAGTCAATACATCTAATTAACCCATCCTTTTTCTCAGTCAGGTGCAGAAAATCAGAGTTTACACATGCACTGAGAAAGTTTAATATTGCCAATTCTAGATATATACCAGTAGACTAGCCAAGTGTACGAATCTTTTCAACGATTATGTTGTATGTACAAACAAAATATTACCCTGCTCATGGTTTACCAAGTCAACATTTTTCAAGAGCCTTTATTGTGCCAATTACTGGAAATACTAAGCCAAATAAATGTCTGCTCTCTGGGAGACAGCAGTCCACGCATCAGAGAGTGACACGCAACACAGAGAGAGGGAAGCTTCTCAGTGCCGAGGAGCCCTGACGAAAAGGCTTTTGCCTTTGTATGGCCTTGGGAGGCTGAGGCTAAGGAAGAGGGAAGGGCTAACAGTGGAAATCTACAGACATGGCAGAGAAGGTCTCAACTGGGGCTTCAGGAAAGAGGCCTCCAAATGGAGGTGCCAGCTTCTGAGTCCCTGCCTGCTACTTCCTTGAAAAACCACGGTGGGCTGGCTCTGGGAAGGGCCGCTCCCTCCCACGCTGCCTGCCAGGCAAAGGCTTGAAACTGCCCGTGGTTGGGCCTAAAAGACCACACACAAGATTTTAGCCTGGAGCCAGACTCCTCAGAAGCAATGGTGATACCTAGCTGAGAATTTTGGATTTGGCACTGGAAAGACATTTCGGGCTTTAAGATAGGGAGTGATGTGAATCATTCTCTAGTTTGAGGTTGATGATGGCTTTGCCAATGGTATGGGGGTAGAGGCTGAGCCGAAAGAGCCGGGCTCGCGGCAGGGGGGCAGAGGATTCTACAGTGGCCCCTGGGGAAGGGATTCGGGTCCAAACCATATGAGAGCCACTGGGAGATGCTGGTGCCTCCACCCCTTTACCTAGGATCAGGAACATGGGGCTAGGAGAAAGTGGGAGAAGATTCGACGGGAGAATAATATTTTTAATTTAAAGGATCCATGGGGTCATCAAAGTGAAAACCCGCAGTGGGCAATTAGGGTACTCAAATGCTCTCAGGTCAGACATCCCAGGTAGAGAAATCAATGTGGGAATCGCTCATGAGAGGTGCTGCATATTCATAGTGAGAAGCTGAAGTTACTTACCATCGTCAACAGAGTTAAATAAAAGGCCCCCTTTGAAACGTTAACCCAGTCTGGAATGATATACGTTGGTTAAGCGTATTTCACTGCAAGTCAGAAGACCCTCTCATATGAATTACATAAGGTCTTAGGACCTTTCCAACCTAAACATGAATCAAGCATTGCTTTCAGGTTGGTACTACGTAATCACACTACCTTTTCTTTATGGTAAATGGTTTTCATCAGCAAAGCATATACATGTTTGTACTTGATTTTAGCCAGACCTCCACAACTTCATTGGTGCTGCTAATTTTAACCTATGTTCCCAGGCTACCCTCTAATCTTGAAAAGGAGAAATAAAACTAAGATGTGGATTAAAAACCGAAAAATACAAACGAAGATGGACATGGCACCTCTTGGTGCCTGGGCCAGATTCCCAGTGTACTGGGCTGGTGGCCCCATATCCTGGTGCTCTGAGTTTTAGATGCTAACAGCCCAGAACCACCCCCCCTTTTCTGGAGTAACCTGCACATCAGAAGCCACCACTGGGAGGTTAGCCAGCACCAACCACAATGTGGGTAACACCCAACCAATAACTGACATGTGCCTAGCAAAATGCAGCCATCCTTCCCTAAGGTAGGACTAAGTCTGTGCCACGCCTTACACTCCAGAGCTCTCTGTTGGACCACATGGAGGCTAGACACCAGCTGAAACCACATTCTTGCCTAACACCTTCCCCTGCCCTCTCCAGCTTCCCTCCCTCCCTTTCTCCAGAGGGCACATTCCTAAATGGCACGTGCATCTGAACCCTGTCTCAGACTCTGCTTTCATGACAACTATTGAAGTTACCTAGAATAGAAGGTCAGATCCAGGGTAAGAAATAAAACACAGAAATCTTAATACAGAAGGGATGACTCAGAGCCACTTACACGGCTCACAGTTTCTAGGAAGCCCAAGTGGAAAGTAAAACCCTCATTAATGACTTGGTTCTCATTGTCCACAATGAGAAAGTATCCACATCTCATGAAAACAAAACCTTTCTAAGGCTGAGTTCTAAAGTGAAAGTTTGATTTGGGGCTTCATATAGGTAGCAGAGAGAGATGCAGGAGAGAGACTACAATATCCCTACAAAAATGTTACAGTGGATTCCATGACTGTTCTTGATATTAGTTCTAGATATAAGATCAAGGGCGAGCCCCAATTTTAGTTTAGTGGAAGCATCTCTTCAGTGTAGGTAAAAATGATATGACCCATGGGCCCATCTTTTGGGTATCTGCTTTAGTAATGTTTTAAATTTCCAGAGCAAAAATGCTTTTACAAACTTCAGTTATCTCTACGAATAACTAGAAGATTGGATTTTAAAAGGCAAATTTCTGGGTCCCACAACTACAGAAGCTCCTGAACTAGGTACAGAGTAAAGCCCAGAAAATGAACCCCCATCTGCCAGTTCTCTCAAGATTTACATTTTGAGGGGTGCCTGGGTGGCTCAGTGGGTTAAAGCCTCTGCCTTTGGCTCAGGTCATGATCCCACGGTCCTGGGATCGAGCCCCACATCAGGCTCTCTGCTCAGCAGGGAGCCTGCTTCCTCCTCTCTCTCTGCTGGCCTCTCTGCCTACTTGTGATCTATATCTGTCAAATAAATAAATAAAATCTTAAAAAAAAAGGTTTACATTTTGAGAAACTAACATAGAACACAAGGTAGAAATGATTTCTCAAATTTTTTCATTTATAGTAACACAGTTTTCAATAAGAATTGGAGAGAATGGGGTGCCTGGGTGGCTCAGTGGGTTAAGCCGCTGCCTTTGGCTCAGGTCATGATCTCAGGGTCCTGGGATCGAGCCCCACATCGAGCTTCCCCCCTCTCTCTGCCTGCCTCTCTGCCTACTATGTGATCTCTGTCTGTCAATTAAATAAATAAAATATTTTTTAAAAAAATAATTGGAGAGAAGAAATTTTGTGGTCTTATCCTCTGATACTTGACTGAACTACTGGCATGTGTATTATAAATTGAGTACAGATTGGTCAACTTTATAGACTGAATATGCAGATGATAGGCCTGGAATTTTGGGTGCACGCTGAGGTCAGCCAAGTTTGACATGGCTCATGAGGAGGTTGGCTATCACATGATCCTCTGTAGAGGCAGGTTAAGAACAAGAAAGGAGTCTATTCACAGTTCATGTAGGAGTTTATGGAATCTATCTTGCTGATAGTTTTTGTTTAAAAACAAACTTTTCCTAGGGCCAGCTCCACCTTCATATTTGGTCGCTATTCTGCATTCCACTGGGGACATTTCTTTTTCAGGTAGAATTCTGAAAACGGTGTAAGATTTGAAATGGCCACAGAAGACACACCAAAAATATTGTACGCCTTGAAATGATACAGCTGTGGTACAGGCTGGAGAGACTTAAAGCTTTTTCCTTGGCTTCTACATGTTGCAAAGTGAAGCAAGCTGGGTAAACCCGTCACAAAATAGCTGAATTAGTAAAGTTCGAAGACATATTAACTGTGATTGAGGGAGAGCGATCAACAGCTAAATACAATACACCCCTTGGGAAAATATAACAATATGACTTCTAACTAGATCAGTTTCTCAACCTCTATGCTACTGATTTTTGGACTGGATAATTCTTTATTGTGGGAGAGAACAATTCTTTGTTCTACACATTGTGAGACGTTGGGCAGCATAAATGACCTCTACCCACATTGTACATGTACCACATTGTATGTGTATATGTTGTAGGTTGACATTGTAATGCCAACCAAGAGGAAATCACATATTCCAAGAAAAGAAACAGGTGAACACTTCATTAAATATAGACTTGTTGAGAAATTCTCACAAGCTAGGGAATGCTGTGGGAGAATGGTAACAGATGGAACTTTTCTTCAAACCAAAAGAATGAAACCGATGAATGAGAAGAGGGACATTGCCTGCAATTTCTCCTGAGTTAACTTGACCTGATTCAGTGCTAAAGAGAGACCTCCCATGATTAAATTTAGATTTGGAGAATTAAAGCCATTTTTGACATTGTGATCCAAAATTCTTACACTGCTCATCTGTGGGCAGCCATTGTAACCAAGGTAAGTGGTCAGAGAGGAAGCAGTTCCATCTGCCATGCATTAATTACGTCTGTATTTTGGAGGCTAGTGGCCTAAGGAATAAGACTTTCTCAAAACCCCTTTACCCTTTGAGTCATGTAAATCCTCTCTGAGCTTTTCCCAGGGTGCTCTCTGAGGAAGCCTGCTGCAGTGGTACAGTCTCCCTTGAAAAGGTCTTATCCCATCTGAATCCAAGTAGCAATTTCCTTCACCAAAATAAGGCTCTTGGCGTTTCAGTGTAGGAATTAAAAAATACATTTCCTATTAATTTGTGAATGCTGTTCCCATGACAAGGCTGAATTTTAAAGGTTGTTTAACATTTGCAGTTTGATAATTTATTACAATCAGCTATGGAACGTAACCAACATTACAACGAGGTATTCCAATTTCATGAATTACTTTGGCAGTGGCTCTCAGCAGAAAAATACTTCATCAGAACTTGGTCATTTTCTGCCACATAAGCATAGCAGTGCCCTCTGCATCCTATAGGAAATGCACCAGAAATCAAAGACTGGGAAGGTTTTGGACTTCTACACCCTACTTAACCAAGTGTCACAGGGTTTTTTCAAAAATTTTTTAAGTTGACTGCCTGAAATTGTTACTTAACAGGATGGATCTCATCTCTTGTTAATGTGACTACGAGGATGCAAAGCTCTAGGTCAGCATTACTCAAAAATAATTAGTCAAACACTATCCACTGGTATTCTTTGGGGGAAAAAAGAATGCTTTATGGTCAAAAAATTTGCAGATCCACAACTACCACCAGCAAGATAAGGGCTTTGAGCAGTCTTATCATAAAGAATCTGTATTAGTTAATTACCCCAAATTTAGCAACTTGAAACAGACATTTGTTTTCTCACAGAGTTTCTAAAGATCGGGAATCTGGGAATGATTAGCTGGGTGGTCCAGCTCAGGGTCTTTCATGAGGTTACAGTCAAGCTGCTGGCCAGAGCTGCAATCATTTGAAGGCTTGACTGGGGCAGGGGGATCTATGTCAAAGATGGTTCACTCAAATGCTTGTTAGTGGGAGGCCTCAGTTCCTTACCACAGATACCCCTTCACAGCCCTTCCAGGTGTCCTTATGATAAAGTAGGGGGCTTCCTATAGACTGAGTGATCTGAGAAGGTGAAAGCAAGCAGGAAGCTGCAGTGCTTCTTATAATCTAGCTTGCGAAGCCTCACTAGTCACTTCCACTTTTATTCTACTTGGTGGAAGTGAATCACTAAGTTGGGCAACTAGGCTCTGCCCTTTGAAGGGAGCATCAAACGTCATGTGGACATACTTCAAATCACCATGTAGGGTTTAGCCTGTCATTTTCTTTATTTCACCACAGAAGTGTCTCTGACCATAATACTTATTGCTATGGTTAATAATCCTGTAAAATGGAAGATAATTGGGGAAATGCTGGGGTACACTCTTGATTTTCACTCAAGGAAATGTAGACAATGAAAACATACAGAGGTTATATATATATAAATTGGTAAGTCAACAAAGTATCATCCTTGCTTTCTTCTTTTCTAACTTGGCAAATAGATCTTGGACATTTTTAGAAAGAAGTTAATTAACTAATAGTCCTGAAATAAGTTATACAAATGTTTTAGAAAATGTTACTCATTGCATAACACAATGCCCATTCTGTGTTCAGTTTGTTATGCTTGGAGACACTTAGTCTAGATAAAAAGGATTTCCCCAGCTTCAATATAAAATGATAACCGTTGCAGGAAGGATAAAGTGATGATTATGGCCTGTGGGCATTTCCCTGGACAGCTGTTGAGAACTTTTGAGCATAGGAACCTACAAAATGGACGTAGAAGGTACATTTATACATATCTGTTAGATACTGATACTATCAATTAAACCAACCGAACTGGATTGCATATTTTAAAAAATCATTCTGGGTTTCAGACTGGAGTTTAAGCTTTTTGACTATGTGAGCTAATAACCTGGGGACAGATCATTACTTCTCAGATAATTCATAATCCATTCTGCATACTTTAAAAGTATAAATCTCAAAAAAAAAAAAAAGAAAAGAAAAGGGAAACTGGTTATTAGGAGTACAGGTTACATTGGTTCTTCACAAGTGACTTTCATTCTATTGACAAATTTCCTTGGAATAGTAATTATGGTTTTAGTGAAACAGAATCACTGTGGCAAAGGCGAGAAATCATACCTGTACCTCACTGTGGAAATAAGAGTAGAAACAATGTCCTATTTTTAAAGAACATTAAGTATCAGAGAAAATATGCATCTTTTCATTACTTACTGTTTTTCGAGGACATCTGGGTGGAAATCTCTGTGTGACTCTCTATAGTTCTGTTTCTTCTGCCAAGAATCATTTCTGTAGATTAACATAATTCTACTCAATCTTGTTACCCAGTTGCAAAAAAATGATTGTTTACCATTCAGATCCCAAGAGACTGGATTATCAGAAAAGAAAAAAACTGAACATGACAGGACTAACCCAGAGGCAGGGAAGTTTCTAGAATAGCCCAGAGGTTGATGCTGACCATAAATGATTTATACCTAGGAATCTTCCTCTACCTTTTAAACAAATTATATATATATGTCTGACTCTGAAACTAAATTAGATATAATCATCTCAGATAAGTTGGTATAACTACAGCAGATCCAATTCTATCTATTCAGAAGCCATATTTCTTTCCTTCATCAATTAAAATTAATAAGGGGAGACTTTAATTAGTGTGAACCCTTTGGGAATGCAGAATATGAACACTGATACAAAGTCTGGAATATTACTGGTTTCAGGAGTCTCATTTGCCCCCAAATGCTCTCCTAAAGGAACAGTGTCTGAAACCCCACTAGAAATAAAAGGTATTTTCAAAAGAAACATAAATATTACCCCAGTACTTTTAAATTCTTCTTACTTCTGGGATATTATCCCAAGGAAATAATTTTAGAGAGGAGGAAGAAAATCTGTAAATACAAAGATGTTTTAGAAGTGTTGATTATATAACCAAATTCCCCAATCATCATTAGATCACAGGAACTATCGGGCTCATAGCATTATTAAGAACTTGGAATTCTTGGGGCATCGTTTCCTTACCTTCTGGCAGATGCTCTTTCCTTGGGCATTTCCAGAAGTCCCCAGAAGTGTCCCCAGGTAGCCACAGACCAGTCTCCCAGTGGGTATCACTCTTGCTTTGTGCTTCTCACCAGAGACTGCCATCTCCCATGGGTATCACCATTCCTGCTCTCAGGTAATTCTCTAGTATCAGTGACTTTTCCATTGCTTAAGCCATGCCATTACTGGGGACAATGAGGACTGTAACCCAAAGCAATTTTGTTTAGTGATTTCCAAAGGTTACTGAGAAATTGAATTTTTTAAAACTTATGTTACTTTTTACTTATAGCCCTTTGCTTCCTATATATGGAAATGTATTCTTGGTTGAACCATGTATATAGATTATGATGGCAGCCACCATGCTGATCTCCTTATCAGTATTCCTTTCTGATCCTGATATTTTATTGCCAGACTAAACTCATCATACCCTACACCTCCCTTCTAGGTCCCCATCCAGACAGGCTTCTGTTGGGCACAGAACATCAGTTAGCGGGACTAGATCTATCAGCCTAAATACATCTAAATTTCAGGTGAGGCTCCAAGTTGAATCTTTGCTACATTTCTGTTATTAAAAACTAGAAATCATTATTTAGCAATCATATTTCACATACCCAGAGATTAGGGCAATAAGCATGTAAAAACAAACCATGTAAACATATATTATATATTATACTTTAAATATACATATAGATATTTTACATATATATATGAAATATTATATACTTTTACATTATTGGGTGGAACAGAAAGAAATATATATAGTAACCTACTAACATTTTATATGTTCATTAAAGAACCCGGTAAGATCCCAAGGGAAAGAGCGAGCAGGCAGAAATTCTGTCAAAGCCTAGAAGGTAATTCAGGTCCAAAGAATGGGGTTTAGCCAGGGTGGGAGACCACACTAGGGGATGGCCCTGGGGCAGCAGGAATCTCGACTTATGGGGGAAAACAACAGGGGATCAGTAATTTGATCATGGAAGGAGAGTGCCAAGGGTTCATCAGCCGCCTTTTGATTTTGCTTTAGGCTAACCCAGACTTCAATATTTGTTTCCTCATGGAGTGTCATAACAAAATGGCCAGGGGCCTTATTCAGAGGCTAAAATAAACTTTTAAAATCACATCGATTTTTGTCCTTGTCCTGAACTCATTTAAACTCTCAGCACTTCTCCGTGCTTTAACTCTTCTCCTCTTTCAATATCTTTATGTTCATTACAGCTGTACAACACATCGCAATTATGTAATTATATTTAATAAATGACATTAGAGCAACTATGAAAGTCTGGCTTAGGTCACACTCTAATCCATGTTGAAATAAGAGTAAGAGGTAAATCCAACAGTACATTTGATTAATTGGAACAACTCATCTTTGCTCTCTGAGTCCTAGAGATATGAGGCTTTCTTAAATCTTTCCGAAATCTTAGGGGAAAACCTAAGGTTGATCCAAGGCTACTGAATGGAAAAGCTGGCAGGCTAACAATAGGCATAATCATTAAATGTTAGCGACTCCATCTTAAAGTGAAAGGAGGTGGGCCTGTCAGTATGTTCTGGAGGGTCCTTAGGAGCAAAGTATACATATTCGTGGCCCTCAAAACTTGTCTAAAGAATAGAGTCAAGGTTGATTGGATTTTAGCCATTGATCATCGGGAATAAAAGATGTTTGTACACAAAGATGGAAGGAAAAAGACGTAGACAGTATCAGTCTACTGATACCTATCCTGTGATGGCCTGAGGTAGAAGTATCTTCTTATCTTCTCACAGAGAACATATTTTTCTCTACTTGGGAATTTATATATACGTTTTTTAAAATTTTGTTTATTCATTCATGAGATACAGAAAAAGAGAGGCAGAGGGAGAAGCAGGATCCCTGCAGAGCAGGGAACCTTATGCAGGACTTGATCCCAGGACCCTGAGATCATGACCTGAGCCGAAGGCAGATGCTTCACTGACTGAGCCACCAGGCGCCCCATATATAATTTTTCTTACAGTCTTGGTTGAAGCATAGTTCTCTGAAGACAGGTACTTTGCTTTTGTTTTACTTTGCCTACTCAGAATGCACAGTGACTTCTGCTGTTTACATATAGAATGTATGTTTGTGCAGGGGGGAGGAGAGGGAGGCAGGCAGGTGAAGGAAGTAGATGAGGGAGAGAGAAGCTGATCTAGAAGAGTCTAAAAATGGTGTGGAGGTAAATGTTGTGACATGAGTTTTTAATTTTTCTTATTAAAGGGGTCTTGTTGGGGCACCTGTGTGGCTCAGTGGGTTAAATCCTCTGCCTTTGGCTCAGGTCATGATCCCGGGGTCCTGGGCATCGGGCTCTCTGCTCAGCTGGGAGCCTGCCTGCCCCTCTCTCTCTGCCTGCCTCTCCGCCTACTTGGGATCTCTGTCAAATAAATAAATAAAAATCTTTAAAGGGGTCTTGTTATAGAAAAGTTTTGCACAAAGGCAAGCTGTCCTCAAATGACTGTAGTAATGATCCTTTAATGCCCCAAATGCACTAGTAGAACCAAAGTTATCAAAGTTAAATCTTTCAGATTCCACAGCAGGTATCTTTCCTGCTATGCTAATCCACACCGCAGAGATACCTACTGCCTAGAGTCACAGGGTTCCCATAGTAAGTTACCGGCTCAGTGGGTGCCAGCAACACTTCCTACAAAAATGCCTCATAGGAACCATCAGCGGGGAAACATCAGCTCCTTCCTGAGGCAGGATTCCTGTTCTTTTCACAGACTGTTAACCTGATGTTGGAGGCTAGCCCTTCTAGAACCCAGAAGAACCACTCAACACAGACCATGGTGACACGTAACTTCACTTCCTTCTTCCTGCCCTGGGTCAAGAAGGAGCCCAATTTTCAACCTCAGCCTTTAACTCGAAGACCATCCTTTCCTTCTCGCCATGTCTCTCTCATCACCGGTCACCAGCATGGGGGCTACCAGAGCAACCACACAGAGTAGTTGGCAGGATGTGTGTTTGGGGAGCAGCGGAGTGTGATCTCCTTCCTCCCACAACATCACTGTCACCTTCAACCCAACTGCCTCCCCTCCCCCTGCAGAAACACACTCTGGCAATGGTCCATGGGGAAGAGACAGAATCTCTTGCAGACTCCACCCAAATACACTGGAGGCCAGAGTAGGTAGATCCTTGAATTTCTGAAAAAATATGAGCATTTTCTGCAAATTAAAAGGTTACTGAAGTTAACATCTAAATTATGCAGCAGTTGCTTCTTCACTATGCTGTGGTCCAAACTTTTTATGTCATGCAAGTAGAGGCACATTCATGAGTGGCTCAGTGAGCTGACACCTTACACTGCCTTTGACTGAGGAGTACTTCTGCATACCAAACGGTTGGAAAAGGCTTCTTCCCCAGAAAGCATTTTGACTGCTTGAGGGATTCAAGTGGAATAGCACATCATCACAATTTCAGGAGATAGAGTGAAAGTGAAAACATGTTCGGGCTCTCTGCACACAAGAAACCAACCCGCAGACCTTGTAATTGGCTGAAGATGATCTATTATGTGGATCTAGTGAAAAGGTAATCCAGGTAATCATTTCCTGAACCAGAGAATATATATCATGACTGAAATACTGGTCTTTAGACAGGGTTCATTGAATTGCATGAATTAGGGGCCCTTTGGAAAATTAATGTTTCTTTTAATCTAGGAAATCTGTCTCATAATCTTGGCTGAATGTTGTCCCATTGGATACTGGCACCAAAAAATGGATCCTTAGATTGAACTTGAGAATAATTCATGGTGGAATGGTAATGGTGTCCTAGTCTGGGTTCTAGCCCTAATCCTGCTCCGGCCTATGAGGAGGGCAAGCAAGAGGAACCTCACATTTCTTATCTTGCAAATACAGGGCAGCATCCAAATAATCCCTATAAGGAAAAAAATTCTGATACTATTACGCCTTCTTTTGTGAACTCCCGAGCCATTAAAATCCATCTACCATGCCGAGAAGAAGGAGTGGAAATGGGAAAGAACAAAGGGCAGACCAATCATTTCAGCCATCCAGAGATGAACAGTGGCCGGGACTCATGTCACCAGTGGAAAGAATGAGTATCAAAAGAGAAGAACTCAATTATTTTCATTTCCAACCTCATTTCAGGCCAGCAAGATCTTTCCATTCAAGGCTGTGAGAGAAAAATCCAGGCCACTCTGGTCATTAATATTTGGGACAAAAGGTGCCATGATAGTTGTTTTCTTTTGAGTGGCATTCCATTCAGTAGAAATTGTAAACATGCCTGGCACATCGGAGTTGTCACTTCCCTACAGAAGAGCTTCAGAAAGCACACCAGCCCACTGCCAAGTGGGAGGGTTGTTCCTCTAATTTCCCATACAGTAATTATTTATCTGTCTCCAGGGCAATTCTAAACGCAACATCTCAGAAGCGCATTACAAATTTAGAGTCAAGAAAGACTACAAGACCCAAGTAATCAGCTGGCCGTCAGGGCACAAACGTGAGCAAGAACAAAAACAGACGAGAGGTGCTGACCACTCCTGAAGGGAGGTGGAACGACTAGTTAGCTCTGAATTAACAAAACATAGTATTTTCCTCATATACATAGTTCAGCTACATGTTATTTAATCTCTGCTGTGAAGTGTTTGCTTTGCTTACGGTGATTATTATATGAAAGGTGAGTGAATTTGGAAACTCTGTTTCTGCAGAGACTACTGTCAGTAAGTATACTGAGGTGGGTTAGCAACTTTGTAGAAAATGTGTTTTGATTGTCATTTCCCTTGTGTTTTATATTCCAAATCTAAATTCTATTCCAAAAAATATTGAGAAATTTCACAGTAAAAGACACATGCAGTTAAAAAAAAATGAGAGTATAACCAAGACTCAAATTCATACACAAAGAGTTTTTATACTAAATTGAAGTCATATAAAATCTTACCCCCTTGACCAGTTGTAAAACTTTGTAAATCGGCTGCCTGGGGACATTGGGCTGCATGTATTTGTTTCCCTCTGTACCCGAGAAAGGCAGTAAATTTTATTGGGCACTTATTATGTATAAGACATCATCAGGTTGCGGGGGACGGTGCATGGCTGGCTCAGTCCGTGGACCTTGCAACTCTTGATCTCAAGGTTGTTGAGTTCGAGCCTCATGTTGGGTGTAGACTTTACTTAAAAAAAAAATTTTTTTTAAACCCACACATATCATCAGGGCTTTACAAATATTGGCATTTAACCATCTCAAGAATCCAAGAAAGTACGTTTTATTAGTCACCTTTTTACATGTAAGGAAATGTCCCTTAAATATACCAAATAATTTACTTAAGATAATATACATAATAACTGAGAAAACTGAGGTTCTATCCCAAGTGTCTTTGAACTATAGAATATATTCCTTTCACCACTACCTGTTTTCCAAACAAAATACAGTGTTTGAGCATATGTTCAGATGAGAATCCACTCTGTACAGGCTAACTACTCATAAACTAGTAAGAATTTTATTTCTCAGTTTTTATTCCTCGTTAATTCTGTATGCATATACTATAGATTTATCTAAAACTTAGACCTTTTTAGTGTTACAATCTCGAAGAAGAGACGGAAGAGGAAGCCTAATGAGATGGGTTTTTTAAAGGTCTGGTCCTTCCCTGGTTCTAGTAAGATGCCAGGATTTCCAGTTTTCTGTAATTGATCCTGCCATAGGTGGTCCCCAGTTTCTCCCATTATAATGATGTGTGTGACTGCAAACTCGCCCTTCAGACCACCCTGGAGCCAATCTGTTTGTGTATAACCAAACACTGACTAACCCAGAGGCTAAGCATATCATGTGAACCGAACTAAATGTGACTTTTTGGGAGACAGAGTTGGAGATATTCCCAAGCACTCCATGCTAGGGTTGCTGGGTACATGGAATTCCTCGAGGGCGTGGATGTCAACTTCTGCGAGAGTAAATGGGATGCCGTCATCATTTTCCCCCTAGGGATTGTACTTAGTGACCACTGCTGGTGGCGGTGAAGTGCCAGTTGTAGGATAAGTTATAGGTGGTGTGTTTGGGGCACAGGAATGTATGCAAAAGATAGAGAAGAAGGAGCTCCATTTCTTGCAATTCTTTTTGCTCCTTACACATAAGGCATTCTGTTAGGAAAGAATTTACTGCAAACTCTTTATATCAAAGAGCAGAATGAAGAATAAATGGTGATCATCTTGGAATCCCTGCATAGAAAAGGAGTTTCTGAGGAACTATAAGGGGATCTCTTCCTAGTGTAGAGACCGAAGTTTGGGCTCAGTAGACAATGTTGGAAATATAGTGGTACTGGGGCGCCTGGGTGGCTCAGTGGGTTAAAGCCTCTGCCTTCGGCTCAGGTCGTGATCTCAGGAACCTGGGATCGAGCCCTGCATCGGGCTCTCTGCTCAGCAGGGAACCTGCTTCCCCCTCTCTCTCTGCCTGCCTCTCTGCCTACTTGTGATCTCTGTCTGTCAAATAAATAAATAAAAATCTTAAAAAAAAAAAAAAGAAAAGAAATATAGCGGTATTTTGGCCATCATTTTTATAATATATCACTTCAAAAAGAAAGTAAATGGATTGTTACCTGCATCAACTATTTGAATGTATGCTTATAACTTAATCTAAGATGATTCAAAGTTACACACTAAATATAGACTCAAAAGTGAACTGCGAAACTCTGATACTAGTATAACAGTCTTCTGTAAATTCATTGTATTTATAAATAACCACTCATTGTCAGCATTTTGGAGGACCTCAACAGGCTTTGGTTAGCATGTTCTCAGCCCAGATTTCCGGACAAATTCTCTTTTCCAAATTATATTTAGCTTGAGGTCTGAGTCTGGAAGGTGAGCAAGTTACTGTTCCCTTGGTTTCCTCTCTAATTTGTTTCATATTTACTCTTTCCAAAGGTGTCCAAATCCTTACAGACTGGCACTAGCTGCTGGGTATTTTCTGCCCTGCCAGGTGTCATGTAATTTAGTTGCAGTGCCTCATCACAGAAATTGCTTGATTTTGAGAGATTTTGGACAACTGTTGATGAGTTTTTCTTGTAATGTCTGGAGGCATATGAATTTTTTAAAGTATTATTTTCCTACTTATGTTTTAATTTTTTTGAAATACAGTTGACATAAAAGTGTTACATTAGTTTCAGGTGTATAACATAATGATTCAACTTCTCTATATAGTATCTTAAAAATTTCCACCACTTGGCCCCATACAGTGCTATTACAACACCATTAACTATATTTCCTATACTGTATCTTTTATTCTTTCCTTGTATTTCTATGACTTATTCATTCCATAGCTGGAAGCCTGTATCTCCCACTCTCCTTCACCCATTTTATCTCTCCCCTGGGCTCTTTCCTCTCTGGTAGCCATCAAATTGTTCTTTTCCAGCTTTTTGTTCATTTATTCATTTGTTTTGTTTTTTAGATTCCATATCCGAGTGAAATCATATGGCATCTGTCTTTCTCTAACTTATCTCATTTAGCATAATACCTTCTGGGTCCATCTATGTTGTCTGAAATGGCAAGACTTCATCTTTTTTTTTAAATGACTATGTAACACACACACACAACACACACACACACTCCACACTTCCTTACCCATCATTTATCAGCGGATACTATCCATTTGTTCATCAGTGCTTCCATGTTGGCTAGTGTAAATAATGCCACAATAAACATAGGGGTGCTTATATCTTTTTGAATTAGCATTATCATTTTCTTTGGGTAAATACCCAGTAGTGGCATTATAGAATCATATGGTATTTCTATTTTTAATTTTTTGGAGAAACTCCATATGTTTTCCAGAGTGGCTGCACCAGTTTACATTCTTGCCAAGAGTACATGATCCATCCTTTCTCTCCACATCCTTGCCAACACTGGCCATTTCTTGTCTTTTTGATTTTAACCACGCTGACAGGTGTGAGGTGGTATCTCACTGCGGTTTTGATGTGCATTTCCCTAATGATCCATGACACTGAGCATCTTTCATGTGTCTGTTGCCATCTGTATTGTCTTCTTTGGAAAAACATCTACAGGTCCTCTGTCCATTTTTTTAATTGGGTTGCTTGGTTTTTTTGGTGTTGAAGTTGTGTACGTTCTTCACATATTTTGGATATTAACCCCTTAATGGATACATCATTTGCAAATATCTTCTCCGTTCAGAAGTTTGCCTTGCTATTTTGTTGATGGTTTTCTTTGCCGTGCAGAGGCTTTTTATTTTGATGTAGTCCCAAGAGTTTAATTTTGCTTTTGTTTCCCGGCCTTAGGAGAAATATCTAGAAAAATGTTGTTATGGCCAGTTTCAAAGAAATTAATGCCTGAGCTCTCCTCTAGGATTTTATGGTTTCAGGTCTCACATGTAGATCTTTGGTCCATTCTGAGTTTACTTTTATGTATGGTGCAAGAAATTAGTCCAGTTCCATTCTTTTGCATGTAGCTGTCCAGTTTTCCTAGTACCATTTATTGAAGAGTCTGTCTTTCACCCCATTGTATATCTGTGCCTCCTCTGTCCTAGACTGACCATATGCCATGGGTTCATTTCTGAGTTCTCTACTCTGTTCCATTGACCTCTGTCCATTTTTGTAACAGCACCATACTGTTCTTTTTACTACAGCTTTGTAACATATCGTGAAATCTGAAATTGGTACCTCCAGCTTTATTCTTCTTTCTCAACATTGCTTTGGCTATTTGGGTTCTCTTGTGGTCCCACACAGACTTTAATATTATTTGTTCTATTTCTTTGGAAAATGCTGTGGGTATTTTGATAGGAATTCCACTGAATCAGTAGATTGCTTTGGGTAGTAAAAGTACTACTTTAATTCAAAGTATAAATAAAAAATTCTAATAATTATATTCCTTCTAGTTTATTCCAAAGTTAACACTTAAAACTCCTAACTATTTAAAGTTAACTCTAGGCTAGGTTCTGTTTGATCTGAAATTACTTCTAGGAATATACTATTTATTCAAAAAACGTCAGAATTGAGAATACAGGACAATAAAGGTATTTTCTTAATACATAGTACTAACTGAATTAAACATTCTGGAAATTTCTTTAATTATTAAATAAATTTTTAAAAGTTGGCAAATCTTACAACATAATACTTCTCCTTGTTGCCTGTATAAAAAAGTCAGCTGCAAGACAACGGGGAGACTTCCATAATTATTTTAATGACATTTTGCAATGGCTACCCATTACTTTTCTGTGTCCTCAACATTTTCCACTCGTCTTCTGATGTTAGCATCCCAACTTTCCTTGGAGAAATACTCCTCCCCCAACCCATGTAATTCTGTCAATAACTCCAGTCGGAATATCTCGTCCTGCTGGGTACATTCCACAGCACTGGCCACAGTGACCAGCTTCCTATTACGTGTCTCTCTCCACAATTCCTTTATGCCAGAAAAAAACATGCGCACCATTTCTGTCTTATTTGATTTGTAATTATGGACTCTCCATACAGTCATAGGCTCTTCGAAAGATGGTCAGGCCAGCCACCACTGAAATAGAGATTTATTTTTTTTATGGCTTTGAAGATGCAAATAATTCGTAGCGCTAGACACCCAAACACTCTACTGAAGCTCTGGTATTTTTCTAATTACCTCATGTTATGACCATTTTAACTGGTCAGTCTTATTTATCTCCTCCTGTGTTGTCATTTGTCCCACATTTGGCAGATTGTACAAACACGCATCCTCCACCGGTGAGTCAGTCTACCTGTACAGATCTAGGAGCTCACTTTTCAGATGGTGGAACAGAGAAAAATCTTGAAAATACCTAGTTGAAACATGTTTGCCACAAACCTTTTCTTTCCCTCCAGGGAGGATTCATTTCTCAAGAAACTGATAAATCATTTGAACCTGGGTGGAAAACTAACCAGAAAGTCTACATCAGACTTTCAAGATATTTACTGAATTCGCACTAGACAGACTGAATTCTCTGTTCACCGTTAGCAGGTCACATACCCCCTGGCTTGCAATAATTCAGCCTTTGCAATGTGCTGCTAGCATTCAGGGGACCATCCCGTTTCAAGCTGAGTCACTTCCTGCTCCCAAGTCCAGGAGCCAAAGGGCAATAGTGAGAGTTCTCTCTTGGCTCAGTTCTGGAATCATTGTTGTGTCTGGGATGCTGAGAATACTACACTTGGGGTCCAACATCCACCTCGTAGCTCCAAATGTAACCATTATTATCTGTGTTTGGTCTCAGCCAAGTGTTACGTTCAAAAGTACATATCTGAATGTCTAGTCTTTACTGCAGCCTTATGTGAAAGGATAAAGTGAGGGATTTCAGGTAATACCATGCAGCAAAGCTATATATCCACCTACTTTTTTCACAGTACCTTTCACAAATACCTTTTTTCACAGTATGACATCCACCCCTCCCCAATTCCTTCTCTCTTCCAACTCTTCCAATTTCTCCTAATACGGATCTTTCCCTTTCTCTGCTTCTCTTAATTTTTTTTCTTTCTTCTCCTTTCAAAGGTCCCCTGCCCTTCCTAATAGAATTCAACATAGACATTCTATGGTTTCATCTTAGTAGAGGTCCAGCCAAGGAGAAAAGCAAGAAGAACAGAGAGAATTTAACATAAATTGTTAACTAGGAATAAAGCTGGTAACTCAAAACAATGAAAGGATAAAAAGAGAATTTTATAATATCATAGAGACAGCAACCACAAGAAGTCACTACTATTCCTGGCACGGACACAGAAAAGGGTTGATGGTGGGATTATTAAAACTTAGAGACTTAAAGAAGGAACTCATGTAGCTGAAACTCTCACCTTTAAGGAACAGGTGCTGCTTGGTGGGTGCCGGCATATCTGAGGGAAGGTATGATCTTGAAGAAAACTGCAAAGTCTTGAGAGAACTACAAACTGAATTTAGCTACTACTCTAGGAAGGAACTCCCACCCTGGGATGAAGTCTTGCTAGGGTGAATCACGCAGGGATGACGAGCAGACAGTCCACAGGGAACAGGAAAGACCAAGTGTCTTCCAACTTTCTATCCAATTTGATAACCTACTTCTGGCACCCTCTACTGGCAAAGTCTAGTGGCAACAAGAGATGATGGAGGTTAATCTTGAGTAAAATGAGGTCCACTTGCAAGGCAACAACTGCTAGTTAATCTTTGCAAGGTTTTCAAGCAAGGGAAGGCCTGGTCTTTTCAGACAGAGGCAGTGAGCATCTACTGACAAAGGAGGCTCAGAGTAACTTTGGTCTAAGATTCTTAGCTTCCCCTGATTGCAACTTGATGTGTTCAAGTTTGAGTCCTTATTCCTTCCTAATCAAGGCCCCTAACTTTCTCATGAGAGACTTGGTGAAACTATGAATTCAATACATACCATAATTCTGCAAATGTAGTATTTTGAGTTTGATGTTTGAAATATTGGCCCTGTGGCTACAAAAAAAAAAAAAATAGATTGATTTAGGGTTACCATGGAAGCTTCATGGTTCCATGACCTGAGCTAAAATTATAAAGATTTGCTCATCATTTCTGTTCCATAAGCATTCAGTGCACCCATCAAAATCCATGCCATCCTACCATCCTTATTGGCAACTTTATTCCCACCAGTGTTGAGTGCAGTAGCCACTTGAGTCCCCAAGGCACTTCTTCAGTAAATACTTCATCAAAATCAATCACAAGCAGTAACTTGATTGATTGTAACAAGGCTACCAGCCATGGGCTTTAGAATCCCATTTCCCATTGGAAAGGAGATCAATATTGCATTTAAGCTCAAGAACATGACTAAACTAATCCCCAAATAATTCTGAGGATCTGTGTCCTGAAATGACCCCTGGAAACCAATTTCTCTGTAAGCAAGGGCTCATTCAGGAGACAGACACAACAGTACCTATTTGAACCATGAAAATTTAATATAAAAAACTGTTAACTAGTTATAAGGCTCCTAAATAGGTAATGGGAAGCATAACAAAAAACCTGAAGGTATCAAGGGTATCAACGGTGGAAAACAGCTACCATCCCTCAGGTTGAGGCAACAAAGGGAAGCAGTTAAAATTATTAAAACAGAACCGAGATGGGGTTCTGTGGAGCTGAAACACAGATATTTGAGGAAAAGATACCGCTCGGCTAGTGCCCACGTATCTAAGCTCAGAGAAAGGGCTCTGTGTGCTTGGGTCCCAGGTCTCTGAAGATGGGACATCAGACCATCCTTTGGGTTTCTGGCGGGGAGCCACGAGGAAGCTGGTTCGGCGAGTGTAGGACGAACTACATGGTTTCAGCCGTGGCTATGGGAAGCAAAGAAACTGTTCCTGCAGAGGGAAGAAACAATTCTACAGTGATTCTCCGGGTTACCGCCCTGGGGAAGAATAAAGACAGAGCCACTGGTCCCTCCTGCAGCCTGGTGGGATCCCTCTAGCGCCCCTCACAGGCACCAACTGGCAGCCCCCAGACCACAGAGCAGAGGGGGAGTCTGGAGCTGAGGATAATGACTTAATAACTGGGAGAAGCCTCTTCTAGTTCTTTAGCCTTATAAATCCAAAGCAGGGCTCTGTTCGGAAGGCAGACAAAGGGAGAAAAACCCATGTCGATCTCACATTCTGTTTTCAATGAATTCACTAAAAGCCTGTTGTTTCCTTATTCCAGGAGCTTGTGGCACGACTCACAACATTCTCTTCCCCCTCCCCCGGCTTTTCTACTGCTTCACTAACTCTTCCATCTCAGTCCCAGTCCTGAGCCTTGGGCTTCACCATCATTCCCCCATTCCTGTCCTTCCCCCTGTACTCGCCATTTCAACAGGCGGCGTTAATTTTCGCACAGTCACCGCAGCGAGATATTGAAGAGTCACGCCCCACTCTCATCCAGCCCACCAGAGGGAGGCTGGAACCTGTGTATCCTGCTTGCTCCCTGATCGCCTTTCATGTATCTTTCCTTGCTTCCTTCCATTTCGCCCAACTTTATTTAGGCCTTCATCATTACTCATTAGCCCGCTCCTAAATGATCTTCCTGCCTCGGCTCTAGGCCTCTAATCCGTCAGCACACCACCGTGCTAGACCTCCCTCAGTGGTTCCTACCACTGCAGCCCAGGGATACCCCCCAGCCCTGGGCCAGGGACAGCAGAGGAACATTAAAAAATACAGATGCCTAGGGACGCCTGGGTGGCTCAGTTGGTTAAGTGACTGCCTTCGGCTCAGGTCATGATCCTGGAGTCCTGGGATCGAGTCCTGCATCGGGCTCCCTGCTCAGCAGGGAGTCTGCTTCTCCCTCTGACTCTCCCACTTCTCATGCTCTCTCTTTCTCTCAAATAAATAAATAAAAATACAGATGCCTGACCCTACCACTAGAGGCGTCGTTTGAACAGGTCTGGATAGGTGTCCAGGCTTTTATATTCTTTAAACAGTCTACAGGTGATTCTAATGTTCAGCCATGGGGGTGAGACACTGTTGTGAGCCCAAGCACACGGGGCTGCTTTGAAGTGCATTTCTATCTCGCTACCCATATCTTCCATCCCTCTGTCTCAACACACCGAGCCTTAATAAACCACTTGCTCTACTGCCTCAAATATCTTCTCCATTCCTTCTCCTCCTTATAAATTCCGGATCCATTATTTAACCCTCAACACAAGAAGGGACTCAACCCCTTAAGACTCAGCCCCTAAAGCAGTAAGATGAACAGCTCTTAGCTGCTCTTAGCAGAGGCTTTGGAGTCAGAAAGTTTTCATCTCAGCTCTACCCCCTAACACTGCTACGTGGCCTTGGGCAAGTTGCTTTAGCCTAAGCTTTGAATCCTCATCTCTAAAACAGAGATAATACTCACCCCAGCGTACATCAAATAAATAATGTGTTTGCTCTGCCTGGCACGGCTGCCTGGCAGAGGATACTCTCTAACAATCAGCAGTAGCATACACTCGCATCATCATCTTTCTTCCCCATCAATTTCAAGCACAGCATTGGCAAGAACCGTCTCTTTCATTTTTCTACCATGATACTTAACACAGCAGTTGACACATCATAGATACTAAATCAAATACCTATTGATTGAGGCATAATACTCCATAGTGTATATGGACCACATCTTCCTTATCCATTCGTCCGTTGAAGGACATCTTGGTTCTTTCCACCGTTTGGCGACCGTGGCCATTGCTGCTATAAACATTGGGGTACAGATGGCCCTTCTTTTCACTACATCTGTATCTTTGGGGTAAATACCCAGTAGTGCAATTGCAGGGTCATAGGGAAGCTCCAAAAACAAGGAATACTGTTATACTGAAAAAAAAAATTAAATTAGAAAAGAAAAAAAATACCTATTGAATGAGAAAGACACGGTTCCTGTTCTAGACTTCTCAGAGTCTATTAGGAGAGAGAGTCAGACAACCAACCCAACTCTGTGAATTTCTGTTCATTTGTTTCTCTCTCTTGCAGTTACACCATGGGTGACTCATGTAGATACTCACAAGTTTTTTAACTGACTTTCGTGAGGTGATCTAGCACAGAAGTATTTCCTTAATCTACAAACTAGAACTGTTAGCCTCTCTGAGCTCCCATTTGCACACAGTAAACCCATTTACTTTCCAATGACATATACTGAGAATCACATGCATTGGGCATGACCGTAGGTACCGGGAAGAGGTTTGTGGATGTCTCCTCTGGCCCGTTACACATTAGAAGGAAGGGAGGAAAGAAGGAAGGGGAGGGAAAAAAGGAAATGAAAGAATAGAGGAAGGGAGAGAGGGAGGAAAAAAGGAAAAGCCTCCTGAGATGGCTGCATTCTCCTACGTCCTCCCCCGACATCTCCACATTTACAAATTTCTTCTTTGCTCTTCATGGTGTTTTTAAAGAAACTCTATGCCATCTTTCAAGACCTATTTCAAATACCACCTTTCCATAAGACACTAAATGATCTTCCAGTTGAAATTAATCATTTCCCAGTGGATGTGTGATCACTGCACTTTGTTTCCTACCTATCCCTTCTCCTGACCCCTTCCCCCAACCCCTGCTGGAGACAGCTGGTCTACCTCCAGCTCACCCAACAGACTATGTACTCTTTGAGGTTGGGGTGACAACATGTTTCTTCATGCCCCTCACAATATGTAGTATAGTTCAATACACAAAATGGTTATCCAACAACTGTTTTTAACTATAATTCTTTTATCCAGGGCTTTTTTCCCCCACTCTATTTTTACCCTCATTTACTGGAATATTTGTACCACAGTCAATAGGACTATCACCACCATTATTATGACACAAGTGTAAATGTTATTAGGATTAAAGAAGTTGTGGAAAATAATTGACAAAGTGAATTTCTTTCCTTTGGCTTAATGGGAAAAAGCACAACCACAAAAACACTTATCTTTAAAATGTCTGCAGTGAAGGTAGAGAAATGCCATAAAAAAACACAACATATTTCTGAAACCTCAATTTCCTCTGAGTCATCCTTAGGGAAATACAATATGAAAAGAAATCAGCACAGATTCCAGATGGGAAGGTTCCTTGAAATACCCGCAGAGTTGCATGAGGATGTCCTTTGAATTGTTTACAATGCATTAATCTACGGTGAGTCGGAACAAGAAATGTGTGATCCAGCCTGATCTTTGTCTCTCTCCAAGCCCTCTTAAGTGTTCATTGTAAGTTCATCCAAATAAGTATTTTGGGGGGTTTATAAAATTCAATAACAATTACTGAGAGCTTTCTTTGAGTCTCTTAAGTCATTGCTTTAACACAATAAATGATCAGTCTCTTTTTTTTATTCCATGAATCAATTATATACTACAAAAAAGAGGCAACAGATCAAGGAGATCAAGAGCATGAAATCTGGAGGTAAACTGCCTGAATCTGAAGATTTATTATGAGTTGTGTTACCCTGGACAGGTGACCTGAACTCCTTTGTCTCAGTTTTCCCGTTAAGAAAACTTAATATTGGGGCACCTGAGTGGCTCAGAGGGTTGGGCCTCTGCCTTCAGCTCAGGTCATGATCCCAGGGTCCTGGAATCAAGCCCCACATCAGGCTCTCTGCTCAGTGGGGAGCCTGCTTCCTCCTCTCTCTCTCTCTGCCTGCCTCTCTGCCTACTTGTGATCTCCGTCAAATAAATAAAATCTTAAAAAAAAAAACCTTAATATCTCTTAATATGTATTAAGATGTATATATCTTAATATGTATCTTACCTATCTCTTAATATGTATTTGTATCATGAGGTTGTTTAACACCTATCAGTTTCTTAAAAGAAGAATAAGAGAGAGTAAGCACTCAGTAAGTCTTAGATATCACTATCATCAAAATTGTTAAAATTCTTATTTTTCAGACCTTACCACAAGTATCCTTCTTCTTTCTTTCCTTCCTTTCTTCTTCATTAACAAATATTATTGAGGAACCGCTGTGTGCCAAGCACTCCTCTATGTGCCAAGGAAAAAGAGGTAACCCTCCTTTCATGAGGGGGAACCTTTTTTCCTGAGGGGTAGCCTGACAATAAGCAAACAGAACTACACCATGATGCCAGACAGCAAGGACTGATAAGTACTAAGAAGGAAAATAAGGCAAGATAAAGCAAACATGTGACTGTAGCAGGTGTAAAGAGGGACAATAAAATATGGAAATCTGAACCACAGTAGATCATTGTTTTAGATTTCACAGTATGTAACATATGCTTACTTCTTTAGCCTGATGGCTAGAAAGAGCTCATCTAAACTGCTGTACTTTATTTTGTCACTTTATATTTGCCCCGGGATATTTGGAAGCCCAGATTGTCATAAAGTAGAGCTGACCACTTAAACAGAGGCCTAGAGCCTTGATATATTCTCCAGAATCTGCAGAGAATCCATAAGGCCTAAAAAGCAGTGACGGAGGGCAGTTAAGTCTCTGGTCAACACTGGAGAGGACCTCGTTAAGTAACAGTAACAGCTGCATTTTGTCAAGTATGAAACTGACACTTCAGGAAGTGAGGGACTTGCCTTGGCTTTACAATTTATCAAATGGAAATGGAATACATACCTCATGGGAGATGTAGAGGTTGAAGCTAATGGTTAAAAGTAAAGCGATTCAAACCCATCATGATCAAACTCCAAAGTCCATGACATCTCCCCCAGGCAGTCCTCCTGATCCCATCAGGCAGACGAATATAGACATCAAGGATGTGCTGCCTCCAGAGTACAAGTGCCTGGACATGGGTGATGAGTCTTATTTAAAGATATAGGGCCAATCAGGACAAGAAAATCTCCACAAACAGAAGGAACTAAATAAAGTGCCTGACACTGAAGAGGACGAGAATCTAGAACAAGAGGAAAGAGATTCAGAACATGGGTAGTTACAGGAGTTTGACTTATTCAGCAACCCCCTTATTAGAAAAGAGTCACAGGGTGATAAAAGATTAATAGATTTTGCCTTCTGACTCATTCTAAAAATTGTAAGTCTCCATATTCCCAATGGGCATGGAGCCAGACCTTCTGCTTACAGTATAGTTAAGACACACAGAGATCAAAAACAATTATGACACTGAAAAAATATGTGTCATAGATGCACCATTGTTATTATGAGTTCCTATCTGTCATCCTTAATACTGAGGATTCCTGATCCTTAGTCTTTAAATAGCAATGGGTACCACATGTCAACCTAGCTGAATCATTAGGTACCAAGATTCAGAGATAGACACTATATAGAAGAAAGCACATAGGTCTTGAAACTGCAATCTGGGTTTTAATTTTAATCCCCCAATCAATGAGACCTCATATACGGGTCATTCAATTTCTCTCAGATTCTGTAACTACAAAATTGGAACTACTCTTATTCTACAGTTTTTATAAAACTGTTATTAAGATCATCTGAATTCATACATTTGAAGAGTATGAAATATTGACATACAGGGTGATTGTCGTGTTTCCATATAGTGGCAGGTAGAATTTTATTGAATGAGTTCTATATACACTTAATACCAGGATCCATCATTACTTGTGTTAATTGGGTTAACTCTTTGGCCAAATTTTCAACTCTTGCAAAAAGGAATAGTTTCTCAAATGCATCTATTTATAACTTTGAATTTTCTATGTTGGCTTTACTCAAATTTAAAAAGCCAACATCTTGAGTCCAAGTTATGAAAACATCTGAGCCTATCCACATGAAGTGGAAGGCCACCTCTGCCAGAATGGTGAAGAAAACTGCTAAGATAGGTGTTCAGGGTGACCCCTGACAGCTGAGTGTTGAAGGTTCCTTGGACTCTTCTGCGGGTGGTAATCTGAACCGAATAGGCTTCAGAGGTGGTCCTATGGTCCTAACTGCAGATGGAAATTATCAAGGGTCCAGCGCAACAACAGAACAGAAGGCAGCTGTGTTATGCAGTTGACCAGAGTCTACTCAGGGGAAAAGTAGGAAAGCTTATTAGCGTGGTAGAAAGAATCTGACTCTTGTACTGGTTCACTTATGCAACATCATGAACATTATTCACTTTCTTCTTTCTCCATACTTACAAATATTCTCTAATGAGTCCTGTCATTAAATTATGTGTATTTTTAGCTTAAAAAAGGACTGGGATGGGAAGAGATGTTTGGTTCTCTGATCTGTCTGGAGACATTGGGTTAACATGGACCTCAGTAATATCAGAAACAAGAGAAGGATTAAGTAGACAGGTTTAATGCTCAAAATGCTCTGAGTGAAGGTGCTAGAGGCCCTTAACTACATGGACCATGTTGGTTGCTCTTTTCAAAGAGTGAGAAACAGCACCATGCTATAAGGCAGAGAAATGGCTCTGCGGTCTTCGAAGATTCAAGCACCATCCACTTGGTACCAGCCTAAAGAAGAGAGTTATTTCTGCAATGTGAATCTTGCAATCCCAAGCCTGGGATGGGATAGTGACTGTCCCAGGCTGCTGGTCCACAGGGCTGAACACCTCGTAAGATAAAGCCTCCACCCTCGCCTAGACTTCGCTCAGCTTGTGAATTTTACCTACAAAAACCATCCGTGTTGGCGGCCCATAGAAACACTGGAAATGCCCACAACAGGATTCTTGTTCTGGTCAAAAATAAAATTCCACCCAAATTAAAACCGGGGAGGCGGGGGGTAGTTCTCTCTAACCAAAATTAACTCTGCAACTGTGTCATCCAGACATACAAAGTCTTTGACAGTTTGTTAACAGACTGCACACAGGACTGATTTGGAAAACAGAGAAGCTGCTGTTTTGGCATTTGACCGTCAATGCCCGTGAGTCCGTTGTTTGTGGGACCTTTACTGGAAATCTGAACATGTGACTCACTCAGAGAATGGCTTTGCTTGGTTCTCTGCCAATCAGGATCCTCCTAAGGCCTCAGAATCTTCTACACAACTTAGCTTCCTATCAGGTCCTATCAAGATACAGCTGCAGTTCAGGGGAGCAAATGTGGCATTTCAAATTATATACTCCCAAGAAAGGCGTGTCCAATTCAATTAGCTGTGATTCTGGGCACTGTTCTGGATATCACTGATTTTCTTACAGAATAAAGGAGAAGGGTTGTGTGTTTTCCCACTATCTTCTCCCTGTTGATGAGTTTGTACAATGCATCAAAAGCCATTTAGTGGCACATTGTTATGTTCTAACCGGCTGTACCTGCAATGATACCCAATAAAACCTACGAATCAGGCTACGGCTTCATGATGTCCAAAGTCCCAGTACAATTAGTCTTCAAAAAGTCAAACGTGGTCTGTTTCCTTTACAGCACAATTCTAAGTGTTAATAGTAGAAATGGCCTAATTCATCCAAAAATTTCACTTAAAACATCCTTTCAGGTCATGGTCATATCAGGCTGCCATAGTAAAATACCACAGACTTTGAGTGGCTCAAGCAACAGAAATTTATTTCCTCATAGTGCTAGTCTAGAAACCCAACAGCAAGAAGTCAACATAGTTGATTTCTAGGGAGGCTGCTCTTCCTGGCTAGTGGAAGTGACCTTCTTGCTGGGGGCAGAGGGGAGGAGGGGTGGAGAGCGAGCGCCGGGGCACACAAGCTCTCTGGTGTCTTTTTTTATAAGGGGATTAATCTCATCATAAAGGCCCCACCCTCAGGAACTCATTATTTATTTGTTCAAAAAATAAAAATATTAGTCCGAATTACTGGGGCAAGGTACTAGCAATACAAGGGTGCTTAGGACACAGCCCCTGGTTCTAAGGAACGCACATATAACAGAAGAGGCAGGTATCTCCCAGTAACACAGGCACCCGCCACAAGAGAGCTCTCGTAGGTAGTGAGCAACAGAAGGAAGACTTCATCGGTGGCCTCTGTGAGGCTTAAAAAAATGTTCCTTCAGGGGCACATGGGTGGCTCAGTCATTAAGCATCTGACTTCAGCTCAGGTCATGATCCCAGGGTCCTGGGATTGAGCCCTCCCATCGGGCTCCCTGCTCAGCGGGAAGCCCGCTTCTCCCTCTCCCAGCGCCCCCTGCTTTTGTTCCCCTCTCTTGTTGTGTCTCTCTTGGTCAAAGAAATAAAATCTTTAAAAAAAAGTGTTCCTTCAGACACAGCTTTTTTAAATTGGAAATTTACAACTTAGGAAAGAGTACACAAAGTAATACTATCATACAACATTTGAAGTGCTAACATAAGGAGGGAGACTGGGTTTTTATCTTTAAAGGTCCAGAGCTTTAAATAGAATCAATGGATGTTAACTGAAGAGATAGAAAGCTTGATATAAGGTTGAATTTTCTAGAAGTGAAAGCTGCTAAAGGCTGGAAGGAATTTTTTTGGAAAAGAGAGAACATAAGCCAGGAGTCTCCTTTAAAGAACACTTTGGCTTTGAAAGAGGGTTGGGGTATGCAGAATTTATGTTCTCTTTTGACTCTGAGATTCTATATAATTTACCGAGATTCTGGTTAGTACATAAGGAAAACAACTTTGTTTCGAATTTCTTCTACTTTATTTTAAAGGTAAATTTCTTTTAATGTTCCTTAGGTTTTATTTAACCCATAAATCCCATGACAGCGCCCCCAGTGACCAAAGCCAACAGTTAGCGAACAAGTGATTATATAAGGTAGGCTTCGAGAATGAAGTGAAGAGGGTTAAACAGTAAAGCTGAAATAGAGCAAACCTTCACTGGAGGGTGAAAGCAGCAATATCTATGCATTATTGGGGGACAGGATGTGGACTTCCAGGCAAAAATACAAAGCGTGACATCAAATAACAACAGGCTATTGGAAGTTCTGGATTGTAGGACGATATGGTGAAATTAACATTTTAGGAAGACTATATTGTCAGTAGCATAAGGAGGATTCAGCTATTAAGCAGAACTCAGGTGTGAGGTTTGGGTAGTAAGGCTGGGAGAGGGCAAGACATGACACAATGACACAGAGGATTCATCAGGACTGGTGAACTGATTGCAACGGAAAGAAAGAAAGGATCCAAAATTACAGCACTCTTTGAAGTTTGAGGTACTAAGAGAATTGTGATGCCCTGGATAGAACAGAGGAGTTAGTCAAGAAACTTAAGGAGTAATGTTTCTGGCTCCAGTTCCGGGGAGGGGAGAGGTTTCCTGCACCACCAAGAAATTCTCCAGCACCAGCTGAGTGTCCTACAGTTCAACTCAATTCTGATACTTTCTGCCTGGAGATAGTCCCACAAGACTGCTCTCCCCTTCAGATGACAATCACAAGCCCAGGCTCTCACTTGTACCTCTGACTGACTGGATATAAATCAGAGGTTCTTCTTGGAGTTCAGTTAATTCACTAGAGTGGCTGACAGAACTCAGAAAACCAGATTACTCACTAGATTACTGGTTGATTATAAAAGGCCATAAGTGAGGAACAGACAGATGAAAGAGATGCACAGGGCAAGGATGGAGAAAGGGCAAGGAGAGTGCATGTCCCCTCCAGGTGAACCAACTCTTCCCAAATCTCCACAGGTTCACTAACCCCGAAGCTCTCTGAACCTAGTCCTTTTAGGTTTTTATGGAGGCACCATGACATAGGCATGTTTGATTCAATCATCTACCATTGGTGACAACTCAACCCTCCAACCTTCCTTTCCACCCAGGAGGGAGGTTGGGGTAAGACTAAGAGTTCCAACCGTCTGATCATTTGGTTGTTTCTCCTCTCAACCTGCCCCAATCCTCAGGTGCTTCCCCAAACCCACCTTATTACCATAGCAAAAGACAACTTAATTACTCTCACCACTTAGAATATGATGTCAAGGGTTTGAGGAGCTCCTATGCCAGAAACAGGAACAAGACCTCATGTATATTTCTTACTATAAATCACAATATCACAGTCTAGATGGAAACATCCTGGAGACCTGAAAAGATTGCAGGTCATTTTTTTAACTCATAACTTCCTTTTATATCACGAGACCCTTACCTGAAGAGAATAATTCAGTGATGTGTGGAGTTATATCCTTTGGGAGTGAAAAAAACTGTTCTTCCATTCAAAATCTACTGTCTGAATAGAAGATAATTAAATTACTACTGGCTCTGTATCACTTTATCTTTTGTTAACTTTCGATTGATTCTTTTATATCAATAACAACAAAACAATTTTATTTTTTACATTTTTTGAATTTGTCATTATTTCAAAGTAGTTTCATTCCAGCAAGTCATGCACTGGTTTTCTAAGGAAAGGATGCAATTCTGTTACTATAAGGTCTTTCAAATTACACTATAATGTTGTTTGGAGAGCTGTATATTATTATATTATTTTATGCTGTTGAAAAGCATATAATAGTATTTCACTTATATGACAAGTTGTTCTTTTGCATAAAATATTTTATTGTGAAGAAAAATGTCTTCCATATGTAAAAAGACAGAATGGTATATACTGAACCCATTTTCTGCCTTTACCAATTATCAGCTTTTGACCAATCTTGTTTTTATTTCTTCCCTATTCACTTAGCCCCCACCTCAAATAATTTTAAAGAATATTCTAGACACCATATTATTTTATATCTAAATAATTCAGTATACATCTCTAAAAGATATGGACTCTTTTTAAAAAATATAATCACAATATCATTATTGCATTTAATAAAATTAAAATTCCCTAATAGTCTTATATACCCAAATTATCTTATCATTTTATGATAGTTTCTTTTGGCTTCTGAATCCAAATAAAGTCCATATATCATGATTGATTGAGAGTTCCCCTAAGTCACATATAATCTATGGGTACTTCTTCAACCTATTTTTTTTCAACTTTTTGTTGAAGAGGCTAAATTTTGTCCTATAATTTCCCATTGTCTACATTTTTCTGATTGCATCCTCATGGGTGTCATTTTACATGTGTCTCTTTCCTCTACTTCCTGTAAAATGTTAAATAGATGAAGTGGTTTCATCAGTGTCAGGTGTAATTTCCTTTTTTTTTTTTTAAGATTTTATTTATTTATTTGACAAAGATCACAAGCAAACAGAGAGGCAGGGAGAGAGAGAGGAATGGAATCAGCCTCGATGCTGAGCAGAGAGCCCGATGTGGAGCTCGATACGGAGCTTGATCCCAGGACCCTGGGATCATGACCTGAGCTGAAGGCAGAGGCTTTAACACACTGAGCCACCCAGGTGCCCCTCAGGTGTAATTTCCTTTTAGGCAAGACTACTTCATAGGTGGTGGTGTGCTCCATTATGACATATGTAATGTCTGGTTGTCTCTCTTTTTGTGATTTTAGCAGCCATTGGTGATCATTGTCTTATCTCTTATACAACATATTATTCACAAGAAAGTGCTCGAATTTTCCAACATTTAAATTACTCTCAGGAAGCTCTGAAAGAGCTACCAAGAAGTTCAGCACTCCCCTATTTATTTCTGATGACATTATCTTTGCCTCCTAAAGTATTTATTTAATAACTAATTTAAGAACACACATATTTAAGTAACCTAGGAATAACAACCAAAAAAGCATTTGGTTATTTGAATGCATATATCATAAACACAAAGTTTATTTACCTTTAAATATGTTCAGTTTTTTTCTATTTCTTCCATATTATCAATTTAAAAAATAACTTATCCTTTTAAATAAGCTTTTGCCATTTTTTTCTAATTCAAAACCTTTTTCACTGACATAGAGGACAAATGTTCTTATTTGCATTTTACAATAGTCAAGACATCTTGTGTTTTCTAGGTCATTGATAGACACAGACCTCACCTTGAAAATAATGAGTTTTTATCTCCTATTCAACACCTTGTTTTCCAATATAATTTGCATAAAATGTTTATCTATGACTTTAATAAAATTTAATAATTTATATATCCATAATAAGAGAATTATTAAGGATGTAAAAATTTTTCCACATTTTTCTTTGACTCCAAGTATGTTTGTTATATATTGACTCACATTAATATAAAATACCTCTTCCTTCAACTCTCCTGTTTTTTAAAAATTTACTTCTTATATTTGAATATGAAAAAGATATTTTTTTTGTTTTCTGTGCTGTGCATGGATGGGGCTTTTAAAGCAAACACATTTTTTTCTCCTTTTTTTTCCATCATTATACCAGTCTGACCAAAACATGGTGGTGAGAAAAATAAAATGTGGAATCAGACCTGTAAATATACAGAACAAACTGAGGGTTACCAGAGTGGAAATGGGTCAGGGCAGGGGCAAAACAGGTGAAGGGGAGAGGGAGATACAGGCTTCCAGTAATGGAATGAATACATCATGGGAAAAAAAGACACAGCATAATAAATATAGTCAATGATGCTGTAATAGTTTGTTATGCTGACAGATGGCAGCTACATTTGTGGTGAGCACAGCCTAACACATAAACTTCAAATCATTGTGTTGTACACCTGAAACTAATGTGCCATTATTTTTCAACTGTACTCAAACTTAAAAATTAAAAAAAAATAGAAGAAAGAAAGAAATGAAAAGCAAGGGCTAGTAAAAGTCCTGGAAAAATAAAGGTGTTGTTTCTCAATCATGTAAGAAGTGCCAAAGTTTCCAAAGTTAAAGAAAAAATAAATCAACCAAAGAAATCCCAGAAAATGTTTATATTTGGAAACAATTTCTCTTAAAAATATTAATGTAGCATTGCTCTGTTGTTAAATTGACCTTTCTCTCTAATCAGGCTGCTTTATAACAAAAAAAGAGAAGAAAAGAAGAGCTAGGTCGTGCAGTGACCTTTAGAAAGGTTTATTCACCTCCTGTAACCTTTTTAATTTGTCAGTTTACTTTTTTGGTGGTTGTTCCATTTGAGGTGTGAGAGAAGGAAGAGTTCTCTCTGAAGAAATTGCGCAGATTAAAGACAATAAATTATTATGTCAGAGTGAAAGCTCAAATAAGAAACACCATCAGGAGAATGGCCAGATGGTCTGGATAATGATGCTGTATATACCCAAAGAAAACCACAGCTGTTTATAAATGCATCTGTTGACAAATGTTCATTTTGAATGGAAATCTACTCCAATGAACCAATGAGACTATTTAATTGAAGTTTAATATGAAAGCAGAAGAAATTTAATAATAGAACAGAACTTTAAAGAACTATCAGCCTTCTGCTCAGCACGCACCCTCGTTCTTTTGAATATATTTTTATTGTATACTAGTTGGGGCTAATCACAACCAAATGTTGGAGTGTGTATTCCATATAGTTGGTCTCAGCATATTTGCATCCCATGTGGTAAAGAGTTTTCCACTCAAAACCTTAATTACTCTGATGCATGTGCGTGAGTGGACAGGATGTATATATCTATGGAAATTAACATGGCTCGGAGTTACATCCTGATTCCCGAGGAATAACTTATACCCAGAGGAAGTCATCAACTTTTGTCTTCCCTCTATAATAATAAAGAGATGCTCATCTGCCTCATAGAAACAGAGCCACATATTGTTTCTTAGAACTTATAAAATTATTCAAGACCTAGGTCTGTGAAGTTTTTAAAAACAAGGGTTCTGTTTCCATGATGCCTAGCTCTTTCCTAAACATAAATCAGACAGATCTGCCAATTCTCCACCATCATCAGACACTGAGGAGCTAAAGGAATATCAGAAGGTCCTTGGAGTCAGGCACCTGTTACTGGCCAGGGGAAAGCCAGAACACATACGACTTATGTTATTACAAACCCAACTGGTGCAAGGAACACACAAGATAATTTCAACAAGTTTTCCGAGGTGGCTCAGTTCGTTAAGCTCTGACTCTTGATTTTGGCTCAGGTCATGACCTCAGGGTCATGAGATTGAGCCCTATGTCAGGCCGCCTGCTCAGCACAGTCTGCTTGTCCCACTCCCTCCCCTCTGCTTGTGTGTGTGCTCTCTCTCCCAAACAAAATCTTAAAAACAGGGTATATCTGCCTAAAGTTAAATAATTAACAAGTATTTGTAGTATGTGAAAGGGTTTCAGTTAATAGACTGAACACTTAAATTTTAAATAAACGTCATCTTTAACAGACTCAGACCCAAATTCTAAACTATTTTCATTGGTTCTTCTTGGGGTTGTTCACATTTAACTTCTTGTTTCTTGTACTGGATGAATGAATGCTCTTGCTACAATTCTTAAACCTCTTCCCTGTAGCACTCAGGGTAGTTGAACCACATCTTCCTGCTTTACTATTAATTTGACAGGTAAGTTAAATCATTGTTTATTTTTCTTCTTCAGGTGACTCAAAACCAATATTACTAATTTTGCCATCGGGTCAGTCTTCAACTCTTTGGGTTGTCTTGCCCACGAGGTACAGATCCAGAAATGTGAGCTTCAGTCACAATAGCCCTAATGTAATGCAAATCCTTACAGGTAACTAAATTGTTTTTACCCAAAGACACTCAGATCATTTTAGAGCAATATATGTGGGCTCATGCCTAAAACATGCCAGAATATCTGGGGAGGCTCTTGACATGGAAGCCATCGCCACAGGTAGGACTGGGAGCATCAACCAATAAGAAGGCAGATTATTGTTAACAAAAGTTGATAACAATTCAGATGGTTTTATTGTCCTTAGAGTCTTACAAGTGCAATAACCACAGCCCTCACTCCTCCTTAGCATGCTGGTGTTTTTAATTCCACCTGGAACTCATTTTCTCAAGAAAGTCACTTGGGCATGTTTTCCCCTTAGATAACTTCTAGACACTGTAAGATATTCTAGCTGGAAAAGTGAAAATTTCTCTTCAAATCATCTGGCTCTTTTGTCTACAAGAGGCCAAACATCTGGATGTTTGGGATACCTCCAAATGATTGACTGAATTTTTCATTTTTAACCAACATGATTTCTGACATCATGGAAACAAAGCATCAGGCTTTGTTTACACAGTGGCTTCAAGCCAATTGCTAAAGAGTAAACCAGTGCCTACTTACAAGAGCTGCCCTGTCTGATAAGAGGAAACATCTGCTATTAGTTATTTCTTTGTTCTGTAACCTAAGAGGGCTGGAGGAGCGGAAGCATTCGCAACTGATAGCAAGAGGTGAGATCAGAGATAAAAATAGGGACTAAATCTTGAGAGACTATGTTAAAGAAAGAAAGACTCATAACAAGGAAATAATGAGTTCACACTTGATTCTAGAAACAATCACTCTGGTCACAGGTTACCAACTTGACTAGAGTCAAAGTAACTGGAGATGAAATAACCTATAAAAGGTCTCTTACAGTAATCCAAGTGAGGAAATGATGATGGCCTGGACTAGAGTATCAACAGTAGTGATGGAGAAACAGTGAAGATTTCTGCGCAGTAGTGGAAAGGATCAAAAATATACTTTAGGAGGGACGCCTGGGTGGCTCAGTCGGTTAAGCCGATGCCTTCGACTCAGGTCATGATCCCAGGGTCCTGGGATCGAGTCCCACATCGGGCTCCTTGCTTGGCAGGGAGCCTGCTTCTCTCTCTGCCTCTGCCTCTGCCTGCCACTCTGCCTGCTTGTGCACTCTCTCTCTGACAAATAAATACATAAATACATTAAATATATATATATATATATATATATACTTTAGGAGATTTAATATGGCAGTGCTATATAGGACCAAATGGAAAGGAAAGCAAACTGGAAGCTGGAATAATTAGACTATGTGAGAAGTAAGGGTCTGAACAAGGGTAACAGCTATGGGACTGGAGGAGGAAATGGATAGGAGAGAGGTGAGAAAGTTAGAATGTCTAGGATCCAGCAGAATCTTGCATGAAGAGTGAGGATAAAGGTATGTTCCAAGACTAGCAAGGTTTCAAGACACGGTGACTGAGAAGATGATAACAATAACACAATAACAAAACAACAACAAAATAGGGAATCAGAAAGTTTGGCTTTGATGAAAAAGGAGAGTTCGTCTTGCTGGTGATGCTGGCGACGTTATAGCTCAGTGAAGATATTTGACTAGTGGTTTAGAAGGCAGAGCTGGAACTTGGGTATGTGGCTAGGACAAGATATACAGATTTGAAATCAGAAAAGTGAATGAACTTAATAAAGAGAAAGGACAATGGAAGGCCTTCCTCATGGGAGAGGGAACATGAGACAAATCAGGGGACAGAAAAAGAATAATCCTCAAGAAAGACAGGAAGAGTAAAAGAAGAGAGACCAGTTTCACGTGAGCCAAGTGACACAATCCCTATGCCTGGTTCCCTTTCCCTTTATGTTTCCCAGGCATAGGACTTTCCTTCAGAACTTTCCTACTCATCTGAGCTGCCAGTTTTGTAAAGAGAAAGAACACCCCTGGACTAGGATAAAATAATTTCTTTCTCCCAAACACCAGACTAGCTTTGGCTCTTACAAGTAATTATTTTGACAACTGGACTATGACCATAGCTCTCCTATGTATTTTTCTAGCTCTGATTTGTGGTGCATGGGGAGAGTTCTCTACTATACTGATTACCCCCTAGTTCCTTTGGATCATCTACTCTCTTCTTCATCCTTCTTGTGTCTTTAGCCTGGTGACATGACCCAGTTGTTTCTCTTTGAACTGAGCCCAACGAAACCCCAGTCTAGCTGCCTACATCTCTGAAAGTCTGTCCCTTAGGACCATGGACATAATGGTAGACTCACATTATTTATGCACATATGTAAATCAGAAATTACCCTTTATTTTTAACCCTCTACTGACTTCCAGTGGCCAGTGGCTCCAGCACGCCATTTAGAATGCAGAACTGACATTTATAGTTTGAACGTACTTACCAAGAGGGGGAGAAAAGTTCAAGAAGGGAATGAATAAATCCAAAACTGTAGAAAGGTTGGGGATAAGAGAGAAAGGATAATTGCATCTGGTAATGAATAATGGATATTTAAAAGGCACTAAAATGTTGATAGCAGAAGGAAGATTATATTAGATAAGGAAAAATGAGTTCTCCATTTACAGAAATTAAGTCAACGTAAGCAAGTATTAGGTATTAATAACTTCCACTTAAGTGTTAAGTATTAAAACCCACTTATTTAAGGCTTTCCTCAGTATCTTAACAACTTTTATAAAAGATTCTACAGTGTAAATTTCAACTAGAGGTGCTCTCTCTCACTTGCTCTTTTCCTGGTCACTCCCTTGCTAAATATGTCCTTGTAACCCATACATGGTTAGTGCTGACAGTACAACTTGAACTCAGCAAAAAAGAATTCCCTATTTAGTTTTTAACCTTTTCTCATTGATCTTCACATTCAGTTACTTGTTTAGAAAGTGATTCCTGTTGATATTGAATCCTCCCCAGCTGGTCCTACCAGACATTTATTTGAGGCAACAACACAGATGAAAATCAAATACAGCTATGAAGGAAATAAAATGAGTTTATGGCAGGCTGTATTCAATAAAAAAGGAGCAAAGCTAGCATTTCCCTGTCCTCTTAAAGTGTTAACAGTATTACTACAAATGCAAAAAGGACAGGATTGAGAAGAAATTCTCCCTTCTACATTAGCCATCCCACATTCCATTGGATCCTGGAATGTGGAAACTTGGTTTGAGGGCACAATCCAACTCAACTGACAATAGGAAAGTCTCTGACCCTGAACTCTTGAAATGTTCATGGGAGAGACTTTGCAACTTCTGGTTATCTCTGGGTATGTAAAAAGACAGGGTTGCTTTGAAAATGTCCAAAGCTATGGAACCATCTCTTATGTAATAGTGTGGGTTGAGAGACAGGAGTATTGCTACTGTCTAGGCAGTCAGTCAGTGTTTTGAGCTCATTAAAATAGATCTTGTATCATGAGTTCATTTTAGAGGATAGGGCACATAGTGTTACAATGTTAGTTGATCATTTATAGCAGATGACTATGTCAACACTGCATTCTATTCTTCTTTCTTCTTTGAGGGCAGAGCCCTGATTTTGTTCTAGGGTCTACCACTTCCCTCTAGGACAAGTTAAAAATGACCCTATCCCAACTCCAGAGGTAAATCCTGGTTGGTATAAATTAGTCAAGGTGGGCCCTTTCTTCTTGCTATTTATGAGTTTGTAAGAGGGTATATGACCTTATTCCTGAAAATGAATTGTAAAAGGAAGTCTGTGGAGACTTCTGAGATATATTCCCAGCTCCCTTCTGGCCACTGCTAGGCCTTGGATGTGACACCTCTTCCAACCATGGGATAGCCAATCTGAGGGCAAATCTAGCAAATATGCGAGTGAAGGGCAAAAGGATCCTGCATCCCTGACAAATTCCTTGAGCTAGAGAGTCCAAAAATGCTGAACCCCTCCAAACCTATGGATGACCAACTCTGGGAGGTAATACCTTCGGTTCTTATTTACTGAATCTGATAATATCTTTAAATTGCAAAAAATACATTTTAACTATTTTAGGGTCTACCATTTCAATGTTATTGAAGGGAGACACTTGAGTATGGTGTGGGTTATAGAATTCAGTAATCATATTCAAAAGCAGAAATCAGAAAAGCTTTCCTGTTGTATATGAAGGAACCACAAGAACCTTGGTCCTGAATATTATATTAATCTCTTGGAAATCACATCAAATAATAACAATTTCAGTAGTACCATCACCATTATTTGTCAGATACTATGCTAGGTGTTTCACATATCTTATCTCCTTTGTTTCTGTTATTAATACTGTAAGGTAGGGATCAATAATCCCTAATTGTCAAATGAGGGCCACAGTGAATTATAGGTACACAGTGAATATAATTATAGCCATAACCATTATTTTGTGCTTACTATAAGCACTTTATATATGTAGCATTAACTCATTAATCATTACATCAATTCTATAAAGAAAAACTTTTATCTTCCATTGTTCCACCAATGGGGAAACTGAGCCCAGAAAGAGTAAGCCAGTGTCCCAAAATCACAGAAGTGGTAAGTGGCGTTATATAACTACAGAGCCCCACACTTACTCTCTCCCCACACACTAGAGCCAAGACTCAGAAATACAGCCCCATTGGTCTAACTTCTAAGCCAGTGTTTTTTCCCCTCAATGTTGGGTAGGAAGGTCAGGATATATTTTGGCTGCCTGCTCAGTCTTAGAGACCCAGGATGGAATGAAAACTTAAGAACACTTTTTTTACATGAATGGCACAGGCAAACACTCTGATTTGGGCAAGGGGAAATCACAAAACCTGCTCCCTCTTTGACTCCGGAAAACTTCTGCTGTGTCCTAGAGAATGACAAGGAATAATGAGCTCAATCCACAAGCCAGCGTTAAGGCACACATGGCAACACCGTCCACGCCCTTCCGTAGCAAGTCAGCCAAAATGATGCACATGAATTCTTGTCCCACTGTTGCAGCTGATGAAAGAATTTAATGTGACTATTCAGACTGCGAACATCACTGAAAGCAGGGAAAATCAAAAACATATTTTTAAAAAATAGACGCAGAGGATGTAGGGCAAAAATGAGATAGCACGGTCTTATTCACTTTGTCCTGCTGAACTCCTTATTGATTGCTGAATCAAAGACAAGGTGTAATTGTGTTTCCATCTTTTTCTGATTATTATCATTCAACTAACATGTACCAGCCTACCATTGCTAGGCTCTGGGGATGTAGCCCCCGGTATTGTCCCATCAGACATAAGAACAGTCCAAGTCCTTACTTTGATCTACAAGGGTCTCAGCACCACCTACTACCACCTTTGCCTCTTCCCACTCTGCTTCAGCCACACTGCTCTCCAGGTGGAGAAGGCTGGTGGAACAGGTGGGACAAGCTTGTGCCTCAGAGTATTTGCCTTGCACTCCTCCTTTCTCCAGCCGGACCACACTTCTCCCAGGTCTCCAGAAGACCACACTTCCTCATTTACACAACTGGCTCACTCCCTCCCTTGATTCAGGTGTGTGCTCAGATGTCACCCCATCTGTCACTATCCTCTCACTGTATTTCAATTCACATTACTTATTTATTACATATTTATCTGTTCATTTGTTTTTTATTGTCTCTACCTGCTCCTGCTCAATTTTTGTAGGACTTTATTCTGTTCATGGCTCTATCCTTAGCATCTACCATAGTGACTGACACATGACCTTCAATAAATATTTGTTGAAAAAAGTAAAGGTGACACCGATGGATACGACAGGAGCTCTAGGAAATGTTAGAGTCTCCTCCAAAGACTCACAGATCAGCACTATAATATAGTAAATGCCAAAGGGTTTATAATGTTAGGATTTAACTGAACAGTTGTCTATTATATAGTACAGTTAAGCCTAAACCCCAAATGGCTGTCTTTTCTATTTTCCTATCTGAACATAGGTTAATAATAACAAAAGCTTTATTGCTGCTACAATTGCTGAAATCTGCAGGTGTTCTCCTGGTTGTTGATGTGGAAATTGCTGGTTGCCCCTTATTTAATAGTGCTGGTAAGTCAGGTCTTCCCTTGTAACATAGAAACTTGTAATACAATGAATAGGGGATGGTGACACTAGCAAAAATCTAGGGCAAGCAAGAAGTATTGTTCTTGATTCCCTGTCACACCTAAAATCAACTTAAATGAATTTTGCAATAGCCTTGGCATTTGGAAATGTGGGTTGCGTGAGCAACTTCTACCCAAGCAAATCCAGTACATTCCATTTTTGTGCTGAACATGAGGCTTGCCTAAAAACTGGTGCCAAAACCAGATGTTTGACTCTGGAAAAAGCATTCCACACATTCATCAAGAACATTTCTTGGCAAATTCAAGCCAATGGTATAGGACACATATGTGTCTCATGGTTGATAGTGCAGAAAACACATTGGTTATTTACAGGAAGCATTATAAAATTGGATATATTTATAGAAATGCCTGTGAAACATGCAGTTATTTTTAACAAGGGAGAGTCTAGTGCAGATGCATAAATTGTCTTACAAATGAAACGATTGACTGCAACACAACCCATACTTTCAGATAGCCTCTGATAGCTTTGCCATCAAGTGTTTATTATATATGGCAAACGACTGGGAATGTATGAAAAGATTTAATGAGTACAGCTCTCAATTTCTGAAAAAGTGCATGCTCTCAAAGAAAACTCAAAGTCTCATGCTTGTGGAGGAATCAAGTGTGCCTGAGAAATTGGCCACACCCATTTTATGGCCATCAACATACAGCATAGGACCTACTAGACCAAGTCTTTGCTCTTGCCTTTGGTCTTTACAGGTTATAGTAATGGATGTGACTGAATTACTCAGTGCACTCCTCTGTGTCCTCTGCACTAATGAAAGACCTCAATTGATAAATGAACAAGAACAAGACAACCAGGATTTTGCTTCCTAATGATTTATGTGAAAGCCAGGGTTACCTAGGTGGCCTAGTCAATTGAGCATCTGACTCTTGGTTTCAGGTCAGGTCATGATCTCAGGGTTGTGGGACTGAGCCCTGAGTTGGGCTCCATGCTCAGCAGGGAGTCTGGTCAGGATTCTCTCTCCTGCTCTTTCTCTCTCTCCCTCTTATCCTCTCCCTAGTTGCACTCATTCTCTCCCCCCCCCCAAATAAGTAAGTCTTTAAAAATGAAAACTAAAAAAATAAAATTATGTGAACACCAATATAGATATATTTAGAGGTAACTCCCAATAAAAAGTTTTATATTATTAAGTCCTCAACTGACATCCCTCTCTTACCTTCACTGATATGCTATAAATAAATACAAAATGGTATGAATCCAAAGGAGAAAAAAGTCACTATAAATAGAAAAGTTATGGCTCTTTGGAGAATGTAGGTTTTGAATTGAGCCACAAAGTCTGGGTAGGATGTAAAGAATACAAGAAAGGAAATCCCATGATGGAGGGAGATGGTAGGAACAAATGATATATTCTCATGACAGTGTGGCATGATCTTACCCTGAAGTAGCTAGTAAGAACAGAATTACATAGGAATTAATTCTGGCTAAAGAGAAAAATAGATGATTTCCCCTGCTTGTTGTTCACACTGTCTCCATAACCTAGAACAATGCCTGGCACACAGTAGACATTCAGTAAATATTTACTGTGAAAAAAACACAAGTAGACCTATGTTGAACTGACTATGATATTACCATTGAAGAGGGATCCCAAAGTACTAAAACATAAAGCTGAGGTCAAGGGAAGGGAGTGAGCCTTCAAAGCCCTGTTGACATGGGATTCTCACTTATCAGCCTCTGATACATAAAAATCTAAGTAGTTGTCATTCCCACCCTTACAATTAGAAGACAGTTAACAATCTGATTATCAATGGACCCATCAGATAACTGGGGTCACAGAGCAAACTGCCACCCTGAAATCTGGAGAGACAAGAGGATATAGAATATCGTCCCCAAGATCTGCTTACCTGGAGCTAAAGTTGTAGGAGCCGTAAACTGGTAGGAACATCTTAATAGTAATTTTGCCAAATAATTAGAGACTGAGAATGAGAAGCTAGTGTGAGAATGAGAGACTCTTGGAGGCCACAGTCCTAGGGGACCCCCCCCACATTTTCCTGGGTTTTGTATCTAAGAATGCCACCAGGGTCTCATAGTGAAGAGCCAAAAAAATTCCCTATGTTTCTAGCAGGAGGAGGGGAAAAGTAATCTCATGTTTGAAAAAGCTCCACAGCATTCTCCATAACCAAGGACTATGATGCAGGGGGAAAAAACTCTACCAGAGCTTTATCCCTCTTGAGGGAAGTGCAGTAAGTCAATTTCAGCCCCCACTAGCATTCCTTTCTCTTCTAAGGTAGAGGGAGAGACAAGAAAAGCTTCTGAAGGTCATAGCACAGGGACACAGGCCCACTGAAAGGCTAAGACTGAATCCCAAGATTAAAAACCAGAGTACCTCTGCACCCTCTAATATTTTAAACCATATCTTTGGGGCTCCAGTGTAATAACAATGGACTTATGGCTAAAAGAGCAGCAAGACATCACCTCCTGCCAAGGAGGAGTTATTAGAGAAGCCCAAAGACAACAAGAAAAATAAAAAACTAGGGTACCAGAGTAATTTGAAGACTTGGACACCTATATATAGCTACAACAAAATTAAACAGCCCTGTTCCTAGCTAGATCAACATCAAAGCTCACATTAAAGAACTACTGACCTCGGGATGCCTGGGTGGCTCAGGGGGTTAAAACCCCTGCCTTCAGCTCAGGTCATGCGAGCCCCACATCGGGCTCTCTGCTTAGCAGGAAGCCTGCTTTCTCCTCTCTCTCTCTCTCTCTCTGCCTGACTCTGCCTACTTGTGATCTCTGTCAAATAAATAAATAAAATCTTTAAAAAAAAAAAAAAGAACTATTGACCTCAATTTCTGTTCTCTGATAAATCATGTCCCACTTCCAGTAAAAAATTGCAAAAGAGATAAATGGCAAATAAAAACACAATTTAAAGACACAAAGGAAGTATCAGATAGAGACTCAGATATGACAAAAATTGTGGTGTTATCAGACAAGAAGGGAATTTAAGATGACCATAATTAATATGTCAAAGGTTTTAATGAAAGAAGTAAACACCATGCAAGACCAGATGGGAAATGTAAGTAGAGAGATGGTAACTCAAAGAAAGAACCAAAAGTAAATGCTAGAAATTGAAAACACTGTAACTAAAATGAAAAATACCTTTAATGGGCTCATCTCTAGAATATTTATGTCCAAGAAATGGAAGAAAAGAATCAGTGAGCTTGAAGGTGTGTTAGGAGAAACTTCCCAAACTAAAACGCAAAGAAGAAAAAGAATGGGAAAAAACTGCATATTCTAGGAGGGAGCTAATTAAGAGATGGATAAACACACACACACACATACATGTGTATATATATATATATATATATGTGTGTGTGTGTGTGTGTGTGTGTGTGTGTATACACTAGTATATATAGTATATATAGGCATATGTTAATTTATACGTTTTAAATATTTTTACATATAGTTGATATATAACACTCTGTAACAAGCAACTTCCTATGATTTTTACGTATATTGACTCATTTAATCCTCAAAACAACTCTATGAAATAGATGGTATCATTGTCCCCATTTTACTGATGAGGCTATACAGAGCAGTTTCCTTTCCCAAGATATATGGCTAGTAAATGGTAGCCTGAGAAATGTCAAGAGAAAGAAAGTAGAGGAGGAATGAAGAGTCACAGACTCAAATCTAAGAGAAGTCAAGACGTGACCAAGGAATTCAACGAACATGTTGCTAAATTGAAATTAAATGGATAGGGCGCCTGGGTGGCTCAGTGGGTTAAGCCGCTGCCTTCGGCTCAGGTTATGATCTCAGGGTCCTGGGATCGAGTCCCGTATCGGGTTCTCTGCTCGGCAGGGAGCCTGCTTCCCTCTCTCTCTCTCTCTCTCTCTCTCTCTCTCTCTCTGCCTGCCTCTCTGTCTACTTGTGATCTCTGTCAAATAAATAAGTAAAAATAAAAAATCTTTAAAAAAAAAAAGAAATCAAATGGATAATAGAAGCTGTAGCAGGATATAAAGGCCAAGGTTGTAAACTATCTCCACTATGGCCCAACTAATGGGTTAGAGGATTTATAACGGGAAGTATAAGATCAAACTGAAAATGCTAAGTGGGCAAGAAAATGGAAATGCTTGACTATGAGGATGAGCCATAGGCAGTAGGAACTATAGAGGTATGTGAATTCAATAAGATTTAATAGGAAGGAAGTAGATAGAAGGATGGCTGGGCATTATTAGGCTTTCATGGGATTACAGACATAATTATGAACAAAATTGGTGCTAAGGACTTGAGAGTGACTTGAAAGCAGTTGCTTTTCAGCATAGAGATGAATGATCCTCCCAGAAACCTGAGCACCCGGAGCACATAATACAGAAGACACAAGGAGTCAGCGCAGCGGCTTAGATGATCCAGGGGTCCTCAAGCGCAAATCTAAGAACTATCTTTCTGTTCAGCCTGCCATCCTTATCAACTATAATTATTTACTGAAAACCCATTATATTCCTGATGAAATTCTAGGCGCCTTGAGAATTCTCATAGCATGAAGGTGATAGTCAAATCTTTGCCTTCAATGAGAATACATGCTAATGAAAACATTTCCTTCTGATCTGGGACCAATTGCTAAAGTTGTATGTTTGAACACATGGATGTCTTTTTTATAAGCAAAGCACAAAACCAGAGACTGAACAACACTTTTGGAAGCAAAAAATCTGTGATCATTATCTGACTTTCCAGAAACATCTGGAATTTGAGTTTCTATTTTTCATTACTCTGGAAAGCAATAAGCTTCCTCCTGACATTCACCTCCAGGTGACCTTATTGTAAGAGTCCTTAAAAGGAGCCCCGTATTTGTCTATGGAAGTCACATCTAAGACATTGGCTTCATTGTCTTGTGATTCATGTCTGCCTTGGAAGTGAGCTGTGAGTGACTCTTAACGTGTAAGAGTGCTTCTGTGCTGGCATTTAACTTATTTTCATAGGACCAACCTCTTCAAAATTTCCAGATAATTTATAAATGTTAATTCGAAAGTTATCTGGTCCCTTTGCTGCAATCAACTAATTCAGAGTAAATAAGGAAAAAGATCTTGCGATCAGGTCAATTTTTCACTTTTTGTTTTTTATTAAATTCTTTAAAAATAGAAATCTGATTTTAGCAATTTAGCCACCACCCTCCAGATATATGAAAATGTCACTGACCAAGTTGACACCTCAGAACATAGTGGGATTAAACAATTATTACAGTAACTTACCCAAGATCTTGATTGCCAGGGAAGCTTCCCAATTATTCAATTATTACTAATGCAACATGAGATTAAATGCAAAGAGATGAAAGAGTGTAAGAAAAACTAATGGCTGTGGCATGTGGTCTCCATGACAACAGATTATAGGGTCACCTATCTTCCACTTAAGTCCCCACTGGGTATGTTTAGCAGGGATAAGGAGAAATTAAAAACTATTAACACACAATCAAGAATATATGAGTAGAACCAGAAAGCTTCTGTGATGACTTTAAAAGAGTTCATCATCCCTGGCAGTCAAAGGGCAGATATGACTGAGAACAAAGTCAGGTCTGATTGTAATGTATAAAGTTACAGCATCACCTTGTCAAGTCTCTGATACCACTGTAAGACCACTGGTGAGGAAGGACCCCTTTTATGGGCAACTTGTTCAGCTACTCCCAACCATAACATCTAGGTGAGCCTGGAAACAAGATTAAGCATTAGGAAACATATTTGTGAGACGCGTCCATATCTTTGAAGCACACTGTGGTAGCTATCCTCTGAAGACTAGAAATGGCAGAGAAAGATGCTACCATGCATTAGGTTCACTGATATCAATGAGAATGACGACCTCTCAGATTAGTGAAGGTGCTTGGCAAGGTAAAGAAGGTGAACTACTGTAATGAACTATAAGAAAAAAGTTGTAACCAAAGTGTCTTAATCCACAGAGGTTTGGTAGACTTGGAGCTGCTAGTACCCAAGGGGCTATTACCAGAAAACAGTCATATTCCCAAAATATTTACAACTGAGAACATCTGGCCATTTGGGGCTCTTTATGAAGGTGAACGATCAGTTAATGGCTAGAGTTTGATCTCACTAACTGAGAGAAATCAGGGTGGCAGTCTGTAACAAAGGCAAGAACGGCTATGTTTAGGACTCAAAGAATTTAACTGGCTTCCTCTTATTACTCCCTTACCTGTTCAATGAAAAAAACTCAGAAATTCAATAAAAACAAGACAACCAAGCACTAACAATGAATGAACCACCCACTAGGTGAGGGGCTGGTAGAAGACAAGAGGAACATAGAATGGATGGTGGAAGTTGGCAACAACAATTATCATCTTAGACTTCACGACCAGGTACAGAGGCATAGACTTCACACCTGTTGCCTTACTTGACTGTTTTCTTTCTCTTTTTTTTTTCCCCCCTCATGCTTCCTTTTATGAAAGATGCTAGCAGGAACTAAGATTTGGCTTCCAGCTGGGATTAAGACTTTGTTGATGGCAGTTTTGGTAGCTGGAGAACCTTTTGCTTTTACTGTGCGGGAGATTTAATGGAGATTAAAATGAAATGCTCATTATTAAAGGACAGCATAAGGGGCATTGCTCCTGAAGGTCTATCATTCCCTTCCCACATGAGGCTGAGAAAAGCATCTAAGTGACAGGTATGAACCCAATGAATCCTAACAACTTTTTTTGCAGCATATCCTTGTGAGGATAGAAGTGATCTGGGTCATTTTGGTATACCTGAAAATTGAAACTTGTGAACATAGAAGTTTGGATTTGAAGAATCCTTCCACAGAAAGGGTGACTATAAGATAGTCGCACGATTTCCTGTTTATTAGTCATCATCCAGACAGTTGCTGGATCGAGTAAGTAATTTATTTCCTCACACATATGACTTTTATCCAGTCAGTGTATGCAGATCTGGATGAAAGTTCTCATGAGCCCACATACATTCAGTTCTGTGTTTTAGATGGCAGTGCCTTCTATGATTTTGATATTCTAGACTCTGTGTTTTGGGTTAATGAAGAACACCTGTCATTTCTGGATGATCTGTGCACTGGGTAAAATGTGCTACGTACAGTATCTCACGCCTACAGCAGCTCTCTTGGGTGCGACTTCATTAGATGAGTTTTAAAACACTTTTATAGCTTTTTATTCTACTGGGAAAAAAAAACAAAATAACTACTTGTGGCTCATGGAAATTATTCCTCAGAAATATTATTTCCCTTTTGTGGATTCCTTGTTATTGGGTGCCAGGCTGGTAGCATGACAGTCCTTTGTAAATATTACAGTAAGTTATAATTCAACATATCTTTCCTTCTCAGTAAAGGCCATCTCTATAATCTGGAGCAAGGTCTCCTAGGGAGTCTTCTTTTAAAATATTTTATTCATTTATTTGGTCAGGGGAGAGCATGAGCAGAAGGGCAGAGGGAAAGGGAGAAGCAGACTCCCTGCAGAGCAGAGAGCCCCCCCACCACAGGGCTTGAACCCAGGACCCCAAGATCATGAACTAAGCCAAAAGCAGACACTTAACCAACAGAGCCACCCAGGTGCCCCTCCTATGGAGTCTTTTTAATACTTTTATGGAAAATAAGACATATAAGAATGAGACAATAATGGAAAGAGCCTCATGGTAAATAGCCTTTCATTAAACTTTAAAAGAACAAGGCACTTTAGCAAAACCTTGAAACTACCCCAGTTCCTCTGTATCAAACACAGTCAGTAAAGAAGTGTTTACTGAACTCTCCTACAGAAGAGCGTACAATAATACTTAAGCACTTGAAATGTTCCTAGAGATAATTCTGGTTTCCAATTTACAGAATGGCTACTAATCTGATGGTTTACAATAGGAGATAAAACATTCTCTGGATCTTGTTTTCTCTTCCTGTACTTAGAATGGATCAGTTATCATTGCCTTAGTGTAATAGCTAGTTTTTGCTACATAACAAATGACCCCCAAGGTTAGAGGCTGAACCATCTATTTACCATCATGCACAGTTCTACAGATCAACAATTTATTCTGGGGGTCAGCTCTTCAATTCTGCCCATCTAAGTCATTCATGTGTTTGTAGTCGTTGTTAGCTTCTAGTTGGAGCCTATCCCATTGATCAAAATAAGTCATATGATTCATTATGGGAAGGCACTACCAAAGGGCAAGTTTATAAGAAGTAGTGAAAAAACTGGGGCCATTACTGCAATCAATTCACTAACTTATTTTTTTAAATTATTATTTCCATCTCCTATAATGGCATCTCCTGGACAATGAATGTCCCTGCATGCACTGTTCTCAGTGCATTACATTTACATAAAAAGTAAATGATTTGACCAAAATGTCTTCTGCTATATGACATAATGACCTATCACCCTTGAACTTGTGCTGCAAAGAAGTAAATTGGAGCCAACAACTTCACACAAGATCCCAGAGGTGTAAGTGAATCTAATAAAACCACCAACAACACTAAGAATACCAAAAATAAAGCATTTAGTCAAGTAAATATTTTGACATCTACATTTGCCACAAAACAAAAACAAAACACACTAAGTTAGTGGTGCCTCTAACCTTCCTTTTTCTCCTTCCTCCTCAGCTAAGCTTCTTATCACTCAACTGAAGTTAGTTACCTGTAATTTTGATCAAATCAAACCCAGAGGAATGTGGCACCAAGTGAAAATGGAAAATCAACTTCCACCCACATTCTCTAACTTGGAAGCAGCCAAGAAAAAAAATGGGCTTTTCAATGTATTGTTTCAGAGTTTGGAGCTGCTTTCAATGGTAGTAATAAAACACCCACTCCCATCACCCCATCCAATCCAAAATCCCAAAAGAGACAGCAGAAAAAGCTCTTCTACTGGTTACCTCACATAACCCCACATTGCTATCCATACACATAAAACAGGTCATTTTAGAAGGTGGCTTCAATGTCTTGAGTTCAACTAAGTGGTTCATTTTGTATAATTACATGTCTTCTGAGAGCTCACTGGTCCCTTCCTACACTGCAAATGAATTACTCCTTCACAGGAAATGTTCACTAAGTAAGAACTTGGAGGATTGTAAGTCCAAGAGAGATAAGATTTGATCAAAGTTTTTAAAGGAACTCCCTGGGTGTTCTGTTGAGAATTATAGGAGATGCAAGAGTGGGAACTAGGAGAATTGTGAGAAGACTGTCTTAAGAGTCAAGTCAAGAAATGGTGGTGGCTTACCCTATGACATAGCAATGCAGGTAAAGAATGGAAATATTTAGTAAATATGCCATGTACTTTAAAAAGTGTGTATTCTGTAGTTACAGAATTTCATAAATACCTATAAATACCCATTAGATCTATACTCCATAAATCTATACTCTATAAATACCAATTAGATCAAAGTGTTTAATACTATTGTTAAAATCTGTGTCCTTACAAGATTTTTGTGTAGTTGTTTCATCCATTACAGACCAATGACATTAAACTCTTCAATTGTAATTATAAAATTGTCTGCTTCTCCATTTAATCTTGTCAATTTCTACTTCATGTATTTTTAAAGTTTTCTTATTTGGCACATACATGTTGATGACTGTATGTCTTCCTGATGAACTGACATTTTTATCATTATGAATTGTTCCTATTTCTCTCTTGGTAATACTCTTTGTCTTAAAACTCATCTTTTTTCAGATATTAATATGGCTTCTCTAGCCTTCATACACTTAATACTTGTATGGCATATAGTTTTTCCAACCATTTATTTTCACTATATAGGGTTTTTCAGGTTTGATTTTTTTAAGGTTTTATTTATTTATTTTGAGAGAGAGCGAGAGAGCACTAGAGAGAGCAAGCACAAGTGGGGCACAGATTGAGAGGGAGAAGCATGCTCCCCACTGAGCAGGGAGCCCAACATGGAGCTAGATCCCAGGACCCTGGGTCATGACCTGAGTGAGCCAAAGACAGACACTTAACACACTGAGCCACCCAGGCACCCTGGGGTTTTTCAGTTTTAACGATTCTGATTACCTCTGACTTTTGAACATTTACTCCATTAATATTTAATGTAATAAACTGGTATGTTTAGAATTAGGTCTGCCATTTTATTATTTGTTTGGAATTACATCTGTTTGTCCCTCTGTTTTTTCCTTTCTCTGTTTCCCCATTTCCTATCTTCTTTTGATATATTTGAATATATAATTCCATTTTAAATTTATCCATTGGCTTTTTAGTAGCACATGTTTTTCTCACTGAGAGGAACTGGATTATATAATAGCCTGAGCAATATGAAACAAAACTAAATATTTTTTGGTCCACTATATAAGTAGAATCACATAATGATGATCTTTTTGTGATGTAATTTTTATTCTCTGCTCAATAATGGTGAGATTCATCCATCTTAATGCTTACACTTATATAAAGGGCCAAGAGAGTAAAAACCAGTGTATTGTTTAGGAATATACATGCATCCCTAATCGCTAATTAAAACAAGGGTATGTCATAGGATTGAGATACACAAAGGAATTCTAATGTTCTATTGCCGAAGCCGGGTAGTAAGAATATAGTATTTGTTCTACTATTATTCTTTAATCAACACATTTATATCATCTATGAACCTTTCTTTGTAAAATATGTTTCTCAATAAAAACCACACCACACATTCAAAAAAAAAAAGCCTAAATATTTACTTCTTATACTCTACAACATGGAACAAGAATTGAAGTATAGCAGCCTGGGTTGCTAAGCTTAAGAAAGGAGAATAAAAGGGTACTACACACATGAAGCTTGTCTATTTTTTCGTCATTGTAAGAACTTTTTATTTTTTTGTTTTTGTTTGAATAGCGTTTGTGCACCTTTACTCACAATTTCATTCTCTATAAAGTCCAGGCATAAATCGTCACTGCAAGTTAAGCCATGAGCAGCAAAGAAGGACTATACTATCAGGGAAAATACAGTGTAGGTAAGCACAGATGTCTCTGCTAATTAACAAGAACAGCAGGATAAACAATAAAAAAGGTGAATGAAGTTTATGTTATTATTCCCAGGAAGAACATTTTCATTCAGTTCAAGGAAATAATTTCTTTAAAGCTGTTTAACTATTTTAGAAGCAAAACATACACATACCGGAAGCACTAGAGACTTTTTCAAATTAATTCAGTGCCAAAAGGCCAACATGTCTATGTTGGAGGAGTATTAGAAGTTAAGATGAATTTATTTAGGTTCAATTAATTTTCTGGTTATTTCCTTGCCATACCAATGAGCTCATTTCTCGGTCAATGATTTAGTCACAAGTAGGACTAGAAGTTAACTCTTTGGGACGCCTTAGGATAGCTGTTCCAAAATATTTATTGTTATTAGAAAGAATGCTCTTTGGGTTTTGTTTTTTGGTTTTTTTACCTTTTTCTGTAGTCTTACTTTTCACATTTTCATGCAACAGGAGTACACTACTGATTCACACCACAACACGCATAAACATTAAAATCTTGATGCTCACCAAAGGAATTCAATCATAAAAGATCCCATACCATATGATTCCATTTACATAAAATCCTAGAAAACACAAAACTATAATGATGGAAAGCAAATTAGTGGTCACTGAGGGGGTGTTAAGAAGCTCAAGAAGACTGACGAAAAAAAGTCATAAGGAAAGTTTTTGAGATGATAAATACGCTTTGTATCATAATTGTGGTAGTTATACAACGGTGTATGTTTGTTAAAAATCATCAACTTACAGGCTTGCAATTGGTAAATGTTATTGTATGTAAATTAAACTTCCAAGAAACTGACCAAAAATGTTGGAAGCAAACAAAAATTCCAACTTCAAATTGTTTCTAAAACAAATATTCTCTAAAGTAAAATTTACATTAAAAATAAAGGCAAAGTAATTTAAAAATCTGTTTGAACTATCAGTGGCCAAGACGAAAATACTACATACTCTGTATATTTATTTGAGATTACTATACTGTGAAAATCTCAAAATCAGGCTAAGCACTTTGCATACTATATTTTTTAAAAAGGAGAACTCTGACCCTTGAGAAATTAAAATTTGTCTGAATGTTAAACTGGCCTTTTTCAACATTTTGACTACACTGTTTATTACACTTTGTGTACATATTAACCCAACTGTGCATGGATTTAAAGTGAATTTGAATGAATCAACACTTTATTATCGATAAATCTATAGCTTCACTATAGATACAAAGTGCATGCCATTTAATTTCAGCTCCTTAGTCTTGAGACAAAAGGCAGAACACTCAAGCTGCTAAATTTGCAGCACTCCTTTAATAATCCCCTTCAATTTGCTTTCATTCTCATTGCTTTTGATTGTTTAGTTGTTCTTAAGAGTTGTCTCTGTTACCAGACACTAATCTAGACAGACTCATGATTCTCAAGTTTTCCAAGATGATTCCAACCTTTACAGATTGGTCCTGTTTTTGTTTTGGTTTGGTTTTTTCATATCCACAGCAAAGATGATATTTTACTACGTGTGGTGGTGCCTGATTATATAATGTCTCCATATTGAAAATAATTAGAAAAATAGTGAAGCAGAGGGTGGAAAGGTAGAAAGGAGGCAACATTTATAGAAGAGCAATAGTCAATGTTCTTGCAAGGAAGACTGGGAGTAGACAAAAAAGCTGAGGCAAAAGCTGGGAGTGGAAGGTTTGAGAACTTCCTTCCTGTCAGAAAAACTCCAGAGGAAAAGTGGGGCAAAGCTGAAAAATTCAGCCTGGAGTGCTCTGTTCACTGGGATATAGAGTCAATATCAGGGTTAATGACTGCCTACTGGGAAAATACAGATATGAAGATTTCCCACTTACCTATGCTCAATTTTATACTTTAATAATAACTGAATGGCTAACCAGAACTCCACTTCCATCAAGCATAGGAACATTCCTGTATCTTCAGAGTTACGAGACTGAGCAAGTAAGTCAACATTGCACTTTATGAATTTTTTCTGTGTCCTATTCTCTTCTCTTGATTCAGAACTTTCCAGAATCAAAATTCCTCTCAGACTCTTTGTGTTACCACAATGCCTAAACCATGTTAGATCCCTAACAATTCTCAAAAATTGCTTTGTTATTAATATTCTTTTCATATAACAAAGATTCCTGTATGAATGCAACTGCTCATTAACACAAATGCTACCAGCCAGGTTAGTAAAAATTGATTACGAGAAATGTTTAGAAGTTGATGTTTTTCCTTTGACTCAGTAATTTCACATCCAGAAAAATATCCTGAGTAAATATTAAAAGGCAGGCCAAAACTTTTAGCTCTATAAAAGAAGAAGAAAAAGGAAATGAAGAAAGGCAGGAAGTGGCAAACAGGAAGAAAGGAGGAAGGGGGGGGATAAGGGACCCTAAAGCAGACAGATTCACAGTTTTATGATTTAGAGGCCTTAGATCTTTTTCCCACTTCCACGCTACCATGTTTGGTTTCAACTATCTACTCAGTATATGCAATTGTATGCTCCTTCTCTCTTAACTCTCACCTCACGATAAATACTTTTTAATTATTCAGTAAATGACATAGGAAATGAATGTTTCTCTTCAGAAAAAAGTACTTTAAAATTCACCATGCTCGCTGCTAGAGAACAGGTCTTTGGGAAATAACTAGGTCTGTATACAACTCTGTCCTTCATTTATAATTATCACGTTAAAAGATATCAACAGCTATTTGATGGCTGACAACAACAGAAAACAGTGTGTCTGAGTCAACGTCTCCCAGAGAGAGTTTCGGTTGTCTAATCACAGACCACCCTTACATCTTGGCCAATATCCAGTTGACCCCCATTGGTCAAAGAGGAACTAGGATAAGGACTATGAATGGATTTTTGCAAGTCGAACTATTTATATGCAACTTGAATAATTGCATGCCCTTATAATCAGGATCTGAAGCACCATGTTTATAAATTGTTATTGTTAACATGAGAATTTCAAAGAAAAACTTCCAAATACATCCGTCTCCAAGATAGCCAAAAGGGTAGCAGCTGCTCTGGGTACGGAACACATTCAGATTTAGGGTCAGTTATTATGCGTTTGAAGCTATATATTATCTCTTCTCAGAGGCTAAAACAAAATTAGTCCTGTTAGATAATAAGCACAAGAGCAGACATGGAAATCACCAGTGAAAGCTGATGTTTCTTTTGTCTTTGAGGTATTATTGTTTTTGATGTTTTGTTCCAGAAGGAGATCAACTTAGAGCTGAAAAGATCTTCTTTCTATTCTTCTCTAGAAAGCGTTTTCAGAATTTGTACTCAGGCAGGATTCATTATGTAGAATTCTCAAACAAACAAAACCAAAAAACTTCTAGAAGGCATATTTATAAGTCATTTATTCATCCGAATTGCTCTTAAAGTAAATGAATTAAAAGAAAATTCCAATTTTACCTTCTTTTGAACTTGTGAGCATGTTAGTAATCTTATTGTCATCACCACTTTGCAGCCATCAGATATTTTCTCTCTAGCTTGGTGGGATTAAGCAAATCAAAACCCAACTTCCAGACCAATGGAGTCTCTGACCCAGACTATTAAATGAGATCCAAGCGATCTGAAATATGCAAGAGCCCATTGACAAAACAGAAAATAGAATCGATGACCACATTCAGGAAGAGCTATTAAGGAAAAAAGATTTCTTTCCCCAAATCATATTGAAACATACAGCTCTCCAATTAATTTGCTAATTTAGCCATAATACAGGCTTCTATTCAAAGTATATGGACATTTCTATTTGCAAGTTCTGTCTCTTCAATGAAAATTTGGTCAAGCACCTGTAGAAAGTTGTAGTAAAAGAGTCTTGTAACCAGAAAACTACTCAGTAATCAACTCTCTCACTTAATAAGTGGAGAGACTGATAAATACAGAGATTATTTGTGGCATCCAAGGTCACATAGCTAGTGAGTGACAAGTAAGGGCTAGGATCTTGGTCAATCAGCCCCTAATTCATACCCTTTCTCCTCGCTGTTCATTCCTTCAACAAATATTTCCTGAGTGCTACTATGTTCCTATTACGGAGATGTATACAGGAGATAATGAAAAATATAATATAAAATAATAATGAAAAATATAATATAAAAATCTAATGAAAAATATAAGTACAGTTTTCGTTCTCATGGATTTTATATTCCATCAGAATCTCATGGTATAAGATTAAGAATAAGCAAAGAGAACAAATTAATAAAAAAATTTTAAAATAACTTCAGAAAGTCATAATTGTAACAAAGAAAATAAAACAAAGTAATGCAATAGCAAGTAAGTTATGTTATTTCATTAGCCAAGGGCAAGGAAAGTCTCTCTGAAGGGGTGATATTTAAGCTGACTGCTAAGGAGCTAACCATGCAAATTTCAGGGATACAGATGCCCCAGGAGGAGGAAAGGGGATACATAGAAGCCCTAGGGAGTGAGTGAAGTGGGCAGGTCAAAGTAGCTACAATGTAATGAATGACTAAAAGGGAACATGCCACAAGATTGTAGTGACTTGGGATGCCTGAGTGGCTCAGTCGGTTAAGCCGCTGCCTTCGGCTCAGGTCATGATCCCAACATCCTGGGATCGAGTCCCGCATCGGGCTTCTTGCTCCGCGGGGAGTCTGCTTCTCTCTCTGCCTCTGCCTGACACTGTGCCTACTTGTGTGCTTCTCTCTCACTCTGATAGATAGATAGATAGATAGATAGATAAATTAATTAATTAATTAATTCCAAAAAAAAGAAAGAAAGAAAGAAAGAAAAGACTGTAGTGACTTGAGGCCTGCCACCCACCACATTCATGTCTTCCTAGAGTCTCAGAATGGTATCTTATTTACAAGTAGGGACTCTGTGATAGAATGAAGGTAAAGATCAAGAAGAGAGCATACTGAATGGTGTGCTAGAATGGTCCTTGAATCCGTGAGCGTGAAATTAGAAAAGACATACGCACAGAGAAGGCCTTGTAAGGATAAAGACGGCAGAAGTTGGAGTCACGCTGCCACAAAACAAGGAATGCCTAGAGCCACAAGAAGCTGGAAAAGGAAAGAAAGAATTCTTCCAACTTTCAGATGGAACATGGCCTTGAAGACACCCTGAGTTGGACATCCAGTCTCCAGAATTGTGAGAGACTATATTCTTACGGTTTTAAATCACCATACTTGGGGCGCCTGGGTGGCTCAGTGGGTTAAAGCCTCTGCCTTCAGCTCAGGTCATGATCTCAGGGTCCTGGGATAGAGCTGCACATCGGGCTCTCTGCTCAGCGGGGAGCCTGTTTCCCCTCCTTCTCTCTCTGCCTGCCTCTCTGCCTGCTTGTGATCTGTCAAATAAACAAAAATCTTTTTTTAAATTTTAAAAAATAATATATCACCATACTTGTGGTCATTTGGGTTGGCACCCCGGGAAAACTAATGCAAACATTAAGCCAGAACCTGCTTGCAGGATCACTGCCAGAGCAAAAAGTGGGAATTTTATTCTCATGAAAATTTCCAATGCTGGATACTGATTTATGGCTTACAAAAAAACACTGTGGATACTATATTGAAGAACAGATTTCAGAAGAGCAGGCAAGACTGGAAGCAAGGAAACCAAGTAGATGCTACAGTCAGAATGCCCCAGGTCAGAGATGATGGACATTTGGTACAGGGCGCTAGTAGAGTGCACAGAGGCAAGTGGAAAGATTTGGAATAGCCTTTGTGAGTTGAATATATAGAACATGTTGGTTGATGGATTGGACACTTGGAATTCATTTCTATAAAATATTTGCTACCAACTTTCAAAATAGGAACTATTTCACATTTTCCTGTTAAGTACAGCAAGTGCTCCATCCCCTCCCAGAGGTCTTTGTCCCATTCAGGAGGTCATGACCTCATTATTACAATGAGTATATTATCAAGATTGCCATTAATGAGAAAAAATGGAAAATAAATTAACTCTGAGTGTGTTTGATATGAGAAATAGCTTATATATCTGTAACTCAACTATTCTTTTAGCAACATGGAACAGAGGTATTTTTTATTTGAATTCAATTAACATATAGTGTATTATTAGTTTCAGAGGTAGAGGTCGATGATTCTTCAAGCTTATATAATGCCCAGTGTTAATTACATCACATGCCTTCCTTAATGTCCATCACCCAATTCTCCCATCCCCACACTCCCCTCCCCTCCAGCAGCCCAATTTGTTTCCTATGATTAAGAGTCTCCTATGGTTTGTCTACCTCTCTGATTTCATCTTGTTTTATTTTTCCCTCCCTTTCCCTATGCCCGTTTTGTTTTTAAATTCCACATACAAATGAGATCACATAATAATTATCTTTCTCTGATTAACTTATTTTGCTTAGCATAATATCCTCTCGTTTGTTGCAAATGGCAAGATTTCAAATTTTTTGATGGCTGAGTAGTATTCTTGAGTGTGTGTGTGTGTGTGTGAGTGTGTGTGCGCGCGCCACATCTTCCTTATCCATTCATCCATCGATGGATATCTGGGCTCTTTCCATAGTTTGGCTATGATAGACATTGCTGCTATAGACATTGGGGTGCAAGTTCCCCTTCAGATCACCACATTTGTATCTTTGAGGTGAATACCCAGTAGTGCAATTGCTGGGTCATAGGGTAGCTCTATTTTCAACTTTTTGAGGAACCTCCATATGAACAGAGGTATTCTTATTTCCAGATGAGTAAACTGCAATTTCAGATACAGTGAACAACATGCCCAAAGACACAGGAGCTTACAAATAAGTCTCAAAACAAATGATTTGATCTGCTCATCTAGCTACGGAAATGACAAAATAATAACGTACAAGTTGAGGGAGAGGCTTTAAGATCCAAATATTTGCTCTGTATTAGAAATCGGGAGACCTGAGATATGATATGGACTATTTTTTTTAAACACTGTCATCTCTGGTAAACTAGACTTTTGGGGCATTTGTACGGACTTGGCTAGAGTTTCTATGTTTTGATAAGAATTAGTGGGGGGTTTTTTGTGCCTTTATCTACACAATTATTTCCTCTGAATAAATATGAAAAACTCAATAGAAATGTTTTGATAAGTGGTTTACCTGGCATAGAAATGGACCATTCTTGAGATGTTCGGGAGAAATACTAGAGTGGAGATATGTTTTTTAAGTTGTCATGCAACAATTAAGAGTACAAAGGCTTTGGGTACCTATTCAATTATCTGACAAGCACTCATGCATTCTTTCAATCACCCTGATTGAGCACTTACTCTGTACCAGCTACTATTCCAGTTATGGGGAATTTTTTGAAATCTTTTAAGTTATTCTGATGATTTCATATTAAGCATTAAAGTTTGAAATCTCATTCACCCATTTTTTGTCCTATATATACTGAAGTCACAGGACAATGTTTTGATTCCTTGCTTTGCTTAGATAGACAAGACCGGCACACAGAACAGAAAGGAGTTAGGGGGAAAAAAACCATTGGTATTACTTTTGGAAACACCATACATTCTTTGGTCTTTGGAGTCTGCATCTTTGAAACTAAAATAGGCCCACTTAGAAAGAGTATGGACAAAGAATAAAAAAAAAAAAAAAAAAAAACAGATTCAATCACTCCCACATCCCTCTGGGGGTCTATTCTTTAAAGACTTGATTTCTTCAAACAGGGACTCCAAGACACAATGACACAGCTGGAGTATTCTGCCCCAATTACCAAAATGATTATAATGTTTTCAAATGATTGTTAATGATACAGGATAAAGGTTAGCAGCTCTTCCATATAAGATTTCCAGCTGAAAAGCTAGAGCTTTCCAAAGAAAATGTTTAATTTTTTTTTCATTTAGCTTTATCTCAAGAGACAAAAATCTTTGGGAAAAAAAATTAAATTTGCTGTTAGCAGTGACAGATAAGACTATTATTCTCTCAGTAAGCTCTAGTGCAAAAGTTGATAAAAATAAAATTGTAGATTAAAAAAAAATTCAAGGGAAATCCTAAATAGACCTCTGCTATAAGCCATGATGGGAAAAATAAAGGTATTTGACATTTCACACTTCAAAACAAGGTTTTAAAATGCTGGTGTTGGAGTAATTTGGATCAGTGTTCCTTAAGGTAGTCATCAAATACAGATATTATTTTCCAAATGAGTGGTTCCCAGACTTCCAAATTTTATAGACAGCTAATTTTTTTTTCCAATTGGAACACCAATAAAATGCTTCCAGACTTTTATTTTTTTCACTAAGGGCATTAAAAAAAAATGATTTTTCTAGCACTGCCTTTTTATAAAGGAAATTATATTCAAACCCTCCAGAGTAGAAAAACAAAATCACACAGGAACTTGGCAAAATACTCTTAAGTTAAAAACTTTGCCATGGGCTCCCAGAAGAACTCCATATCCAGAAATTATAAATAACTGACCCAAGATCCAGTTCAGTAACTTACCCAAACTAGTTAGTTAATACAGGATAGAGACTGGTACATGTAGATATTCAGTGAGTGTTAGTTGTTGAATAGAACCCAGGACTCTGCCTTCTAACTCGGTACCTAATTTCCATACATATTATGCAGAGATATCCAGAGTGTGCTTTTGTTTCTAGTCCTGCCTGCAAACGTGCAGCTTCTCAGGCCATTTGCTGCAATGTAACCCGTCCTCTCCATATTCCAAGCGTCTCAAGGGCAGATCTTCCAGGGCTGGGGTTTCCCAGCTAGTTCTGTAAGGAGACAAGGGGTAGCAAGCCATGTGCTTCAGCGGAAGCATGCTTTCTGCTAGTGGTTTTCATTCCCGACAGAATTTCAGAATCACCTGGGAAGCTTTCAATAAATACAAATGTGTGCTTCTTATTCCCAGAGATTCTGATGTAATTGCTCTGGGCAGGAGATGAGATAGGACTGTGGTTTTGTTTTTTTTGTTATAAAGATTTTATTTATTTGTCAGAGAGAGAGGGAGAGCGAGCACAGGCAGACAGAATGGCAGGCGGAGGCAGAGGGAGAAGCAGGCTCCCCGCCGAGCAAGGAGCCCGATGTGGGACTCGATCCCAGGACGCTGGGATCATGACCCCAGCTGAAGGCAGCTGCTTAACCAACTGAGCCACCCAGGCATCCCCAGATAGGACTGTGTTTTAAAATCTCAGTATATTCTAAGGCATTGCCAGGGTTGAAATGCACTGGTTCAAGGAGCTTTGCGCCTTCCCTGTTTTCTGCCTCAGTTTCTCCCTTTCCTGCATAAAGCCTACAGAAATTACAACAGCAAAATACGCACACCCATGTTCGATATGGTTCTTGGTTTGGAGAACTTTTGAAAATTATGATACAAGTAGACTGGCCTCCTTAAAGATTGATATTCTAATATGAAGAGATTTTGAAAAGAGTTTTAAACAAGTGATTTAGTGCTAAATCAGGAATAGGGCCTCTATATTATGAAGCCGGGGTGGTATGTGCTAGAGAGATAGGAACAGAAATTCTGTTTGATGCTCTGACTAGTGGGGTGAAGGGTAATCGCAGTAGAAAAAAATAAAAGCAGTGCGATTTTTACATACTCACTGACAGATGTTAAGGAAATCATTAACACCTTCCATCTGCGTGGCTTAGGGCCAGACACTTGCTAAAGATCTCCAGACAACACCAGAGTTAAAAGAAAGTTACCAATCTCTTCTTTGGATATGGAGAAAAATAAGGCTTAGATTAGTTCACAGTTGGTAAATTATGCCAACTGTGCTTAGGAATCAGGTTGATATTAGGGGCACCCGGGTGGTTCAGTTGGTTAAACATCTGACTCCTGGTTTCCGCTTAAGTCTCAGTGTCCTTGGATTGAGCTCAGCCTCAGGCTCTGTGCACAGTAGGGAGTCTGCTTCTGTCCTTCTCCCTATGCCCCTCCCCCTGCTCACACATATACACACACTCTTTCTAAAATAAATAAATAAATAATATTTTTTTTTAAGGAATCTGGTTTTGATCATATTATATGACCAAAGCAAGTGTTAAGACATTTTAAAAAATGAATTCCTTGGGGTGATATCACTGGAACTGATAGAGTAAAATAGTTCAAAAAGCTTGCCCTCCATAAAAGCCATGAGGTCACTGGCAAACATTGTCAAAATCAACATTTTCAAAACTCTAGAAATTAACCAAAGGCTTGAACGTTTCTGGGAAGCATTTATTTTTTTTTAAAAGGCTAACTATTGGTAAATCGGTGAGCTTTATCAGATTTTAGCTTTCCCTAGGACCATGAAAACTTCCACAGCTCAGAGGTATACTTGAAAACCAACACCACAAAATCACAGTGAAAATCAGCAGCCTCACAGCCACTGGAAGAGGAATAATAGGGTTGGATCCCCTTGAAAGCCTCATTTCCAGATAACTGTCATTATTAATTGATCTATCTGGTCATTCCCTGGAAAAGCCCTCTTACCCTCTTGTCTTACAAGACTTGTCTTTATTGGACCAGACTTGGAGCTTTCCTACTGCAGCCTAGTCTCTGGGGCATTTGCTGACAATAATCAGTGGCAACTGTTTAATATCACTGCTGCCTGAGGTAGTAGATAACAGAGAAATTTTTAAAAGGCTAACCAAAAAGCCTAAAAGAAAAAGTACAATGAGCTGTCTAAATAGGGTTTTAAAAACTTGGACATATTCCTGGGAATCTAGAAGCCTTAATTCTCACTTCTGCCTAAACTTGAGGCTCTGTACCAGCAGGGTATGATGGTTAGTACAGAGTTCGCAACTGTCTGAATTTCCAAACATGTACCCAGACTCTTACTAAACCTGGGAGACTTATTGATTCCAAGTGTTTAAGAATAGCTGTCTAGTCATTAGCTGACCAGTAAGCTAACTAAGCAGGGACTTCATTGGCCACACATGACAAAACACAGATTTTACAGAATTAGTTCAGAAAATTCACTTAAAAAAATTATACTAAAAATAAAAAAACTTGGTAAGGAAGGAGAAACTGATTCCCAGAGTTACCACGTTATATTATTTAAAATGTTCAGTTACCAACAACAACAAGCAAAAAAGGAACAGGTAAAGAAACAAGGAGTATTATCCATACAAGGTGGGGTAGTAGTAAATGGAAACTGTCTTTAAGGAAGCCAAGACTTTGGATTTAACAGACAAAGACTTTAAATCAGCTGTTTTAAACATTTCAAAGAAAAAAAAAACCCATGTCTAAAGAATTAGATGGAAGTGAAGGAACTAAGTCTCACTGAATATGAAATATCAATAAAAAACAGAAATTATAAAAAGAAACCAAACAGAAATTCTAGAATTGAAATACATCGTAACTAAAATGAAAAATTTGCAAGACGGACTCAACAGTTTATTTGAGCAGGGGGAAGAAAGACTCAGAGAAAGTGAAAATAGATTAACTGATATTACTCAGTCTAAGCAAACAGGAAGAAAAAGAAACAGAGCCAGAAGTCCTGTGGGACAATACCATACATATCAACAAAAAAATAATGTGACTCTCAGAAGGAGAGGAGAGAGAAAAAAAAGAAGAAAGAATATTTCATTGAATAATGGTCAAATTATTTACTCATCACAAACTTGATGAAAAAAATTAATCTGTATATCTAAGCAGCTCAGTATACTCTAAATAGGATAGAATGAAAGAGATCCTCACTAAGATATATCACAATTAATCTGTTAAAAGATAAAAAGAATCTTGAAAACACCAAAAAAGAAGGGACTTATCACAGGAAGTGTTTCTGTAAGATTAATTGACAATATCTCATCAAAAACAACAGATAACAAAAGACAGGGATATGGTATAATTACAATGGTGAAAGAAAAGAGGTAACTCTGCCAACTGTGAGCTCTATATTCAGAAACACTCTCCTCCAAAAATGGAAAAATTAAGGCATTCCCAGATTTTAAAAAGAAAAAAAAAAACTGAGCAAGTCTGTCACTAGTAGACCTTTCCTACAAGAAATACTTGAGTCCTCTAGTCAGATATAAGATGACATGAGACAGTAACTCAAATAAAAGAGGAAGAAATAAAGACCATAGCAATGGTAGCAATGTGGGTAAGTGTAAAATAGAAGATAAATGTATTTTGTGTTACTCCTGTCTTCCAATCTGATTTAAAAGACCATAAACCAATTATTACAAATCTGTGTTGGTAAGTACACCATGTATAAAGATGTAATTAATATGACAAAAACAATCCAAAAAAGGAGGGGAAAATGGAATAGAGATTTTGTATAATATTGAAATTAAATTGGTGTTAATCCTACATGGATTGTTACAAATTGTCAGTTGTAAATTCCAGGATAACCACTAAGAAAGTAACTGAGGGTTGCCTGGGTGGCTCAGTTGGTTAGGAGTCTGTCTTCAGCTCAGGTCATGATCTCTGGGTCCTGGGTTCAAGCCCCACATCAAGCTCTCTGCTCAGCAGGGATTCTGCTTCTCTCTCTCTCTCTCTCTCCCTCTGCCCCTCCCGACTGCTCATTCTCTGACTCTCTCTCAATCTTTCTCTCTCAAATAAATAAACAAAATCTTTAAAAAAAAAAGTAACTGAAAAAAATGTAGTAAGAGAATTGGCAAAGGAATTAAAAAGACATAAATGTATAGAAAATAAACAGCAAAATGGCAAATGTAAATCCTACCTCACCAGTAATTTAAACTAAACAACAATGAATTAAGCACATCAACTAAGAGACAGAGATTAGCAGAATTGATCTTAAGAAAAAAAGATCCAACAGTATACTATCTAGAATACACACAATTTTTTCCTTTAAAAAAAAATTCTAGTTTTTAGAATTTTAGGTTCACAGCAAAACTGAGCAGAAGGTGCAGAGATCATATACCTCCACCACACACACAGACACATACACACATATACACACACACACAGCCTCCCCTACAATCAACACCCAACACCAGAGTGACACATTGTTACAACTGATGAAGCAAAACTGACACATCTTTATCACCCAGAATCCATTTACTTTGGGTTTGTGCATTCTAGGAGTTCAGACAAATATATAATGATATGTATCTACCACTATAGTATACTGCAGAATAATTTCACTGCCCTAAACATCCTCTGTGGTCCAAGTCCATTCCTTTTGATTAGTGAATAATATTCCACTGTAGGGCTATGCAACCCGCTTTTATCCACACCTGTTGAAGTTTATTTGGATTGTTCCCAGTTTTGTTTAAAGGTTTTTTTTTTAATTCAATTAATTAACATATAGTGTATTGTTAGTTTCAGAGGTAAAAGTAAGTGATTCATCAGTCTTATATAAAACCCAGTACTCATCACATCACATGCCCTCCTTAAAGTCCATCACCCATTTACTCCTTCCCCTCCAGCAACCTTCAGTTTGTTCCCTATGATTAGGAGTCTCTCATGGTTTGTCTTTCACTCTGATTTTATCTTGTTTTGTTTTTCCCCTCCCTTCCCCTATGCTCCTCTGTTTTGTTTCTTAAATTTCACATATGAGAGAAATCATGTAATTGTCTTTCTCTAAATGACTTATTTCACTTTGCATAATACTCTCTAGTTCTATCCATGTCATTGCAAATGAAAAGATTTCATTTTTTGATGGGCTGAGTAATATTTCTTTATATATATATCTATATATATCTATATATATCTATATATAGATATAGATATAGATATAGATATATCACCTTCTTTATTCATCTGTCAATGGACCTCTAGGCTCTTTCCATAGACTGGTTCTTATGGACATTGCTGCTATGAATACTGGGATGCTGGTGTCCCTTCAGATCACTACATTTCTGCCTTTGGGGTAAATACCTAGTCATGCAAGTGCTGGGTCATAGGGTAGCTCTATTTTCAACTTTTTGAGGAACCTCCATACTGTTTTCCAGAGTGGCTGCACCACCTTGTGTTCCCACCAATAGTGTAAGAGGGTTCCCTTTTCACTGCATCCTTGCCAACATCTGTCATTTCCTGACTTACTAATTTTAGCCATTATGACTGGTGTGAGGTTGTACCTCATTGTGGTTTTGATTTGTATATCCCTGATGCTGAATCATGTTGAACATTTTTTTCATGTGTTTGTTGGCCATTTGTATGTCTTCTTTGAAGAAAACTGTTTATGTCTTCTGCCCATTTCTTGACTGATCTGTTCTTTGGGTGTTGAGTTTGATAAGTTCTTCATAGATTTTGGATACTAGCCCTTCATCTGAGAAGACATTTACAAATATCTTCTCCCATTCTGTCGGTGGTCTTTTGGTTTGTTGACTGTTTGTTGTGCAAAAGCTTTTTAACTTGATAAAGTCCCAATAGTTCATTTTTGCCTTTGTTCCCCCTGCCTTTCAAGGCATGTCTAGCAAGAAGTTGCTCTGGGCAAGGCTGAATACACACAATTTAGAATCAAAGACATAAATATGTTAAAAGTAAAAAGGCAGGAAAATATACAGCAACAAAAAGAGCTGGAGTGGCTAACCTAATATAGACAAAACAGGCTGTACAAAAATTGCTACTAGAGATAAAGTAATATATGACATAATAACAAAGGTGTCATTCTAATAAGATGTACAATAACCATAAATGTATATGAACAGAACTGCGGAGCCCCAAAATACATGAAGCAAAAACAGAATTCCAGAGAAAAATAGTTCAACAGTAATAGTCAGAAACTTCCAAACTCCACTCTCCAAAATGGAGAAAACAACTAGACATACAATCAACAGGAAGTATACAAGACTGACCACCACAAGTGGTCCTAATACTATATCCCAAACCAGCAGAATACACATTTTTTCTTATTGAATATGGAATGTTTTCCAGATAGACAATAAGTAGGTCATAAAGTAAGTCTTTAAAAAATGGAAATGACAAAAAATATATTCTATGAATATAATGCAATAGAATTAGAAATCAACAAAAGAAAAACTGGAAAACTCACAAATACATGGAAATTGTATAGCATACTGTTAAGCAACCAATAGGTCAAGGACAAAATCACAAGGGAAATTAGAAATACTGAGACAAACGAAAACAAAAACACAACATACCAAAAGCTATGTCATGCCTCAAAAGCAGTGTTCACAGGGAAATTTAGAGCTGTAAATAATTATAATTAAATGTACATTTGAGGCACCTGGCTGGCTTAGTTAGAAAAGTCATGCAACTCTTGCTCTTGGGGTTGTCAGTTCAAGCCCCACACTGAGTGTAGAGATTACTAAATAAATAAACTTAACAAAATACATTTACCAAACCAAAAACCACACTTACCTTTAAAGAACTAGAAAAAAGAAGAGCAAACTAAACCCAACACAAGAAGGATAGAAATAATAAAATTAAAGGGCAGATTAAAGGAAATAAACATTAAAAAATAGAATTAACAAAACCAAAGTTTGAGAAGATCAACAAACCTGACAAAAATGTCACAAGACTGAACAACAATAACAACAAAAAGATTCCAAAAATAAGATGTCATTATTAAAGATCTTACAGAAATAAAAAGGATTATAAGAAATACTATGAACAACTACATGCCAACAGATGAGATAACCTAGATGAAATGGATAAATTCCTAGGAAAACAAACTACTAAAAGTTATATAGAAGAAACAGAAAATTTCAACAGACCTATTACAAGCAAAGAGATTTAATCAGAAATTTAAAAAAAAAAATCCCCCAAAAAGAAAAGCCCAGGACCAGATGGTTTCCCTGCTGAATTCTACTAAACATTTTTAAAAAGAATTAACACATCCTTTCCAAACTCTTCACAAAAAGTAGGAGAGAGGTGAAACTTCCTACTTCTTTGTATGGAGCCAACATTACCCTGATACCAAAGACAGATAAAAATAGCACAAGAAAACTACAGGGAGCGATATTAGAAAGAGGGCAGAACAGGAAGACCTAGACCCTTCTTCTTACAAAAACACATCGATTCAACAACAATGCATGGAAAAATTCCTCTTGAGGGAAATCCAGAAACTAAACGATAGCCTCCTGCATCCTGAGCGAATACAAAACCAGACTCCTCAAAGCTGGTAAGGATATTTGGAACATACCAGAATATCCACCCCTGGCACAGCAGCATACAATAGACAGCAGCATACAATAGCTCCCAGCTTCTGCCAAGGGAGGAAAGAACTGGTTCAAGCATCCAGTACCCCAATTTTTCTGAGGGTACTCCCCCAAAGGACTGTCTTCCGTCTTACCAATCTTGGATCTCAGAGAGTCCCACCATATTTAAGTGCCTGAGGGAGAATGGAGATAGCTGCTCCCCTTGGCTCCTCAAAGAGTGAGCAGACAAAAACCACAGCTGACTGCAAGAGTTGCTCTGCTGTCTAAAGCCACAGCTCTTCTGGGGGCTACCCAAAGGACTGGCTTCTGACTTATGTGCCCTGGAGTGCTGATGCACCTGGCATAATCTTGTTGCACAGAAGCTGGTAAGAACAGAGATGGAGACTTGGGATGGCAGTCACTATAGTACCCCTCCAAGTTCAGCACAGAGTGAGTGAATGAAAAATCCCAGATGCCAGCTTCTTCCCAGAGAGTAAAAGAATTGGACTGAATCTCTAGCAACCCAATTTTCTGAGAAGTGCCCAAGGAATTGACTTTAGTTTTGCTTGTCCTTGTGCACTGACAGAACTTGGCGTACCCTAGATGCCCGGGAACTGCGAAGAACAAAGAACATGAGCTGAACTAGAACATGGGTTCAAGAGGCTCCCAGAATCTCTGGTTGAGCTAATTGCTAAAGCTTTCTCCAGTACAAGGCCAATCTGTGAAGACTGGGGGAGTACCTACTTTTTCCAATGCACAAGAGTTGAGAAAAATGAAGAATCAGAAAAAGATGTTCCTATATTAAGAACACATAGGGGTGTCGGGGTGGCTCAGTCAGTTAAGCGTCCAACTCTTGGTTTTTGGCTCAGGTCATGATCTCAGGGTCATGATATCGAACCCCACATCCAGTTCCCCAATCAGCAAGGATTTAGCTTAAGAGTCTCTCCCTCTCCCACTAATCCTCCCCTGGAAGTGCTCACACTCTCTCTTAAAAAATAAAGTAAGGGGCGCCTGGATGACTCAATGGGTTAGGCCTCTGCCTTCCGCTCAGGTCATGATCCCAGGGTCCTGGGATCGAGCCCCGCATTGGGCTCTCTGCTCAGCAGGGAACCTGCTTCCCCCCTCTCTCTCTGCCTGCCTCTCTGCCTACTTATGATCTCTCTTTGTGTCAAATAAATAAATAAAATCTTTTTAAAAAAAGTAAAATAAAATAAAGAATAGAATATACAAAGAAATTTTGAAACTCAACATCAAAAAGACAAACAACTTAATTTTTTAAATAGGCGAAGGGTTTGAATAGATATTTTTCCAAAGAATATGTACCAATGGCTGATAAGCACATGAAAAGATACTTAACATTATCATTCATTAGGGAAAAGTAAATAAAAACAAAGAGATGACACATCACACCCACTGATTATAAGCAAAACATGGACAATAACAAGTGCTAGTAAGGATTTAGAGAAATTGGAACACTTACACTTTGCTGGTAAGAATGTAAAATGGTGCACCACTTTTGAAAATGGACTGGCAGTTCCTCAAAATGCTAAACATAGAGTTACCATATGACCCAACAATTCTCCAACTAAGTATATCATGGAGGGCATTCAAAACATATATATACATACAAAAATGTGTACAAGACTATTCAGAGCATTATTTATAATAGTTAATAAATGAAAACAACCCAAATAGGGGCGCCTGGGTGGCTCAGTGGGTTAAGCCCCTGCCTTCAGCTCAGGTCATGATCTCAGGGTCCTGGGATCAAGCCCCACATCGAGCTCTCTGCTCAGCGGGGAGCCTGCTTCCCCCTCTCTCTGCCTGCTGCTCTGCCTACTTGTGATCTCTGTCAAATAAATAAATAAAATCTTAAAAAAAAAAATAACCAAAATACCCATCAACTGATGACAGATAAGCAAAATAAGGTAGAGCATGCCACAGAATATTACTTGGCCATAAAAAAGGAATGAGGCGCTGATACCAGTTATAACATGGTTGAACCTTGTCAACTTTATGCCCCATGAAAAGCCAGACCAAAAAACCACATATTGATGATTTTGTTTATACGAAATATCCAGAATAGACAAACATCAAGTAAATTAGTTGTCACCAGGAGTTGGGGGAGGGCATGAAGAACTGCTAATACATAAGGCAGGGTCTCTCCCTTTGGTTTCCAAAATGTTCTGAAATTAGATGGTGGTGATGGTTGCAAAATTTTGTGAATATACTAAGTCTAGGTTGTGGATGTTATATGAATTATATCTCAGTATAAAGAAAAAATAAATCTTATTTGGAATAGTTTTTTTACTTACAGAAAAGTTGTGACGATTATTGCACAGTTCCCGTATACTCTAAATCCTATTGTCCATGATTAACATCTTCTATTAGTATTAGTATTTGTCACAGCTCATGAACCAATATTGATACATTATTATTAACTGAAGTCCATACTTACTAAAATTACCTTGGTTGTCACCTACTGTCATTTTAGGGTACCACATTAAATATAATTATGTCTCTTTAGCCCTCTCTTTACTGTGACAATGTCTTAGATTTCTCTTATTTTTGATGACTCCAATAGTTTCGACATGCACTGTTACGGGCTTTGTAGAATCTCTCAGTTAGGATTTGTCTGATGTTTTTCTCACAAATGGACTGAACGTATGTGTTTTGGGGAGGAAGAATACATAGGCAAAGGCTCTTCTCATCATATTATATCAAGGTTATCGTACTAGCAATACAATTTTTCTCTGTTGTTGTCTGGCTGAATTAGTGTTTGAGTAGTATCAGATTTTTCCATTATAAAATTATTCTCCCACCTCTTCCATACCGTTCTCTTAAAAAGCAAGTTAAAATATACAGATCATACTTAAAATTTGAGGAGTTATGTACCATCTCCCTGAGTGTGAAATATCTCCCTAAATTATTTAGAAATTTTCTGACCTGCTGTCTCTTATCTATTTACTTATAAATATGTATATCGGTATGGACTCATGGATATTTTATTTTATATATATTTTTTATAATCATATACTATTTTATTTTATTGTTCAAGTTGCTCCAGCTTTGGCCACTGAGCTTTCCGTTGGTTCATTTGTCTCTCTGACATACTACTATTATTGTGTTTTTCCATTTGCCTCCTTTGTTTCTTGTCTGTTAGCATTTCTTTCCTCTCTGCAGTACAAGATGCTTCCAGGCATCATCTTGCATGTCCCAGACCTAGAATCAGCTATTCCTCCAAGAGCCAGTGTTAAAATATTAAATACTCAGATATTCACTGGAAAACAACTGCTACTCTGGGTCCCCTGAGTGCCCCCTCACCCTCCTTTCATGCTGGCCCTTTGCCACCACCACCTAGTAACTAAAAGGTGAATGTCTTGCACAGGAGGAGGCCCAAGAACCCAGAATCCTACCCCAGGACAAGAGGCTGCCTCTAGCTTCTGTTCTGATTGGTCCCTGCCAGTGCCAGACTGTTAAATACTTTGACTCTCATCCCTGCTTTACAGCTAGTGATTATTTTAATCTTTGCTTTCTGTAACTTAATGCTGTTTAAAAGAAGACAATGTGAAAAGTTAATATATGCTATTTTCTTCCTTTAAAAACGTCTTTCTGTGGTCAAGACAGAGAGTACACTCCACGTCCTAGGATTGCTTCTTTCAGACGGTCCTATGTTAAAAAAAAAAAAAAAAAATTGCTCTAAGTTACCCCAAGAAGAAAAATTTATCTTGTCACAGGCATCTTTTAAGAGAACATAATTTGAAAAGACTTATTTCATGTAGGTCTTGTACCCTGATTTTGATTGTTTGACAGATCACAGGTGCATTTCTTCATTCCTAAGATTTGTACAGCCCTACAGCATTCTGTGCTACCATTTAATAACTCCAACTGATGTGAGTTTTGGAGTGATGTTGTCAGCTTATCTGGCATGAAGTGAGTCCTGGGCTACAGGCGGACAACTTTGCTGTCACATGAAGTGTTTAAGGACACTAGTGCTAAGGATGTTGACAACTCTATCACATAGGCTCTTTCTGTTGATTGGGTGATTTGCTTTTGTGACAGTGTTATAAATGTTTATGCTTCTTCTGAATAACTGGGCACAAAGAGGTGTATCATGGATTCCATTTCCCTCTTATCCTAGGCTTCTAGTAGGCTGTGAGTCAAATTTGGGTTCCATTGTAGCCAGGCTGTAGAGTTTTGTAGAATTAAATACTAGTGTGATATCGCTTTCCTAGTATAATTTTCTCTTTCATTGTTTCATTCATATAATTACACATCAGGCACATAAACATAAATATATGACAGAGTATGCTATTTAATATTATGGCTACATTGTGGCCCAATCATCAATCACACTAAATATTTAGGTGGTTATTACTTTCATTAAGTAAACAGATTAAATCTCACAGAATTGTCATTCATGCCTTTATTTCTTCAGTTTTGCTTTTGTTCTTATACCATTTCTTTGCCATATTTAGCCCTCTATCTGCTTACATATCACACTCCTTTTCTAATAAATCAGGAGAGAAGCCTGATACTAAGGTGATTTATATATTTAAAATTTATTCTATTTCTCTTTGTTTTTATTCACTGGAGCTCAACAAGATAGAAACTACATTCACTCAAGGAGTCAAACACTTGTCTTGTTCTCACTAACTCAATTGTGTCATCAATTTTCTGTTGTACTGGGTTTGATTAAACTGTAAAAGCCAGCTTTCCCTCAGTTTCATGATGAGCCACTTGAAATACACCTTGTATTTCAATGGACATGAATGACTTGAATGTCTAGAATCTTAAGATGAGCCTAATAGAATTCTGTCTCTAACTTTGGCCATCATTACAGTACATAGCAACTAAGTGCTATTTTTGCCTTGCAAGTAACCCCTTTCTTTCCTCTGTTGAAAGTAACCATATTTCCTCTAGGGGACATATCCCATACAGTTTGGTTAGAGCTGCTACTTCTATCTACACTTGGAAAATCAGCTATGTCATGACTCCATTCACAGTCATTTAAGGATGGGCAAGTGACCCAAGCTGGGCCTAAGCGAGCCTTTCCTGGAGCTTTCATGTTAAAGTCATTAAATAAAAAATTTTGTTCTATCCACTAATGAAGAAAAGGTGGCATGAAGTGAATCTTGGGCTGTAGACAGAGGTCTTGCACTCAGACGAAGATAGCCTATGGCACAGGTAGAAAGAGATTTGGTACCTTAATGACATTGTTTTTGAGCCCTTGCCTTCAGCTACATCTGGAATCAGCATCATTGATCAACTCTTCAGTTATGTGAGGCCAAGAAAATATCATTTTTAAGCCAAACTGAACAGTTTCTGTCTTCTGCAACTAACAATCCTAACCACTGTATACTGTATTAGGTGATAATAAAGATAGAGACCAAGCATCACTGGAATACAAATGAGAAGGTAACTGAGCTTGAAGGGGCCAAGGAGGGCTGCCCAGAGGATGTAGTGGATGAATTCAATCTTTTAAAAAATGAGTTTTCAAAGACAGGAAGTCGGTTGAACAGATCAATCAGATCAAACAATGTGCCTAAAAACCTGGGATCATGAAAGAGTACAGCACATCAGATTCTAGAATCCAGAACATGTGGCAGGTAGGTGCAGACTGCAGGTTGTACTCAGGAAGCAGAAGCTGAGATGGAGTTTTGCATACCAAATATTTAGTAGGCATCAATGTAAGTAGATGAAAGGAGTCAAACTTAGGATCGCATAGAGGAGAAGAGATGAACCGCAAAGCTTTGGCCACCTCCATGGACAGTTTGGGGTTGAAAAGATAAGGCTTTTAAACTCCCCACTGCAATCAGTTATTGGAGGAGGGCCCTATGGAAAGTTACGTCTCCAGGCAAGAGTGTTCTCCGCAGATGGGGTAAATCCTGAAGCATCTAACAGCTCCCTCAACAAGGTGCTCAACAGACCCTTGTACGATTGGGTGTCTAGGTAATACATTTCTGTGTCTTTCAAAGGAGCAGAGGGATGAATTTAAAAAAATAAAGAGAGAACATTTTTCTTCATATGGAACCTCAGATGGTATACTATGAATTTTGGTCTTTATCCTGTAGGTATCAGAAATCTACTGAAAGGGTTCAGTTGGGAAGTGGAAAGATTCTATGTTCTCTTTAGAGAAGGACTTCTGAAATTTATTCATTTAGTCATTGAAAATTATTCATTTAGTCATCTTCCATAGCCAGGCATTATTCTACATAGTCGAGATGTACTGCTGAAAACAAACAAACATCTTCATTCTCATGAAGTTCATACTTTAGAAAAGGCAGATGGGCAATAAATAATAAACATGATATATCAGTAAATTATGGACTATGTTAGGAGACTTAGTGCATGGAAAAAACAGAGTAAGGAAAGAGGGATGAGAAGTGCTGGGGAGAGAGTTTCAGATTTATGATTTAAAATAGGATGATATATACAGAAGGGGTGAGCCATAGATATCTACGGGAGCAAGCCAGGCAGGAAAGGACAGCCAGTAAAAGAGCCCTCAAGCAAATGCTTGTCCAGAAGTACTGAAGAGAAAGGTCAGAAGTCATCTCCAGAAAAGTGTGAAAGTGAGTGGAATAGACCAATGCTTCTCCTACTTTTTTTTCCCCACTTTGTATACTCCTCTCCTCCCAGAATCAGTTTTTTGTTCGCTTAGAGCAAGCTAACCCCCATTAAGAATGAGTGAAGTAGGGGCGCCTGGGTGGCTCAGTGGATTAAGCCTCTGCCTTCAGCTCAGGTCATGATCTCAGGGTCCTGGGATTGAGCCCTACATCAGGCTCTCTGCTCAGCAGGGGGCCTGCTTCCCCCTCCCCCTCTGCCTGCTTCTCTGCCTACTTGTGATCTCTTTTTTTCTCTCTAATAAGTAAAATCTTAAAAAAAAATGAGTGAACTAAAGAAATGTAGCATTACTGGCACGTAGCTGACATTGTCTTCTTCATGTGGTGCCTACAGCCACTTCTCTTCGGGCACAATGACAACTCTTAAAGGAAAAACTGACTGCACCAGTTGCAGAAGAACAGACAACCATCCCAAACAGCAAGGTCACTATAGTGGGTGCTGGGCAAGCTGGTATGGCAGGTGCCATCAGCATTCTGAGAAAGCTTCTGGCTGATGAACTTGCCCTTGTGGATGTTCTGGAAGATAAACTCAAAGGAGAAATGATGGGATATGCAACATGGGAGAGCTTGTTTCTTCAGACACCTAAAACTGTGGCAGATGAAGATTATCCTATGACTGCCAACTCTAAGATTGTGGTGATGACTGCAGGAATCCAGCAGCAGGAAGGAGAGAGCTGGCTCAATCTGGTGCAGAGTAATGTTAATGTCTTCAAATTCATTATTCCTCAGATAGTCAAGTACAGTCCTGGTTGTATCATAATTGTGGTTTCCAACCCAGTGGATATTCTCACATGTTACCTGGAAACTAAGTGGACTCAGTGACTAGAAGCCCTGTGTGATTGGAAATGAGTGTAGCCTGGGTTCTGCTAGATTTCACTATTTTATGGCTGATAAAATTGGCTTTCTTCCTCGCAGTTGCCATGGTTGGATTTTTTTTTTAAAGATTTTTATTTATTTATTTGTCAGAGAGAGAGAGGGAGAGAGAGCGAGCACAGGCAGACAGAACGGCAGGCAGAAGCAGAGGGAGAAGCAGGCTCCCCGCCAAGCAAGGAGCCCGATGTGGGACTCGATCCCAGGACGCTGGGATCATGACCTGAGCCGAAGGCAGCTGCTTAACCTACTGAGCCACCCAGGCGTCCCGCCATGGTTGGATTTTGGGAGAATATGGCAACTCAAGGGTGGCTGTGTAGAGTGGAATGAATGTGGCAGGTGTTTCTCTCCAGGAATTGAACCTAGAAATGGGAAGAGATAATGACAGTGAAAACTGAAGGAAATGCATAAAATGATGGTTTAAAGTGTATACGATGTCATCAAGCTAAAAGGATATACCACCTGGGCTACTGGATTAAGTGTGGCTGATCTCATTAAAGCCATGTTAAAAAATCTATCCAGGATTCATCCAGTGTCAACGATGGTGAAGGGAATCCATAGCATGGAGAAAGAAGTCTTCCTGAGCCTTCCATGAATCCTGGATGCTCAAGGATTAACCAGTGTTCTCAGCCAGAAGCTAAAGGATGCTGAGGTTCCTCAGCTCAGGAAAAGTGCAGATACCTTATGGAACATACAGAAAGACCTAAAAGACCTGTGGCTTCTGGCTTCTGGGCTGTAATATTTAAAACTACAATGTGATTAATGGTGGGCATTTAGTTTTTTATCCATATACATGGATCAGTTTGCTTTTATCTTCCTAAATATATGAATCAGAGCTCACAGAATCAAAGCCCATACTTGGTTTAATGCTTGCAATATGAGCCCTTGAACAAATGAAATTAACTATCATAGTGCGCTTCTAAAAAAAAAAAAAAAAAAAGAAGAAAGAAAGAAAAAAAATGTAGTATTATTACCAGGAGGCAGCATGTATGAATGTTCTCGCTGTCATTAGATTCATGATCATAAATCTAAAGGATAACCATTCCGGATGGCTGTATGTTTTTCCCACCCATATCCGGCTATGTGGGTCAAAGCACGGAGAAAGCAGAGGTTCTATTTAACCCATGATGCACCAAATGAGAACAACAAACCTGAGAGCAGCAAAAGAATTAAAGCACTAGTCAGGGAAGGGATTATAATGCCTAGCCCTGGAACGCAAAGTGGATGAGCTAGAAGAAAGAATGTCAGGGAGATGAAAGGCAATGGAAAGGTGTTTAAATCAATGAACTGAAGTGCTGGTGAATGAAAGGATATTTACGGTTTTGTTTCTAGAAGGGTTGAGAGAAAAGTAGAAGCTGCTCATCTGAGGATAGAATACATGAAAATGAATGTAAGGAAAGTTTACAGAACTGATAATATCAAGGTATGGAGCGTTACCACAGGGCTAAGTAGCAGAAGCAGGGGCAGGGACATGTCAAGGGTCTCTCTGATGTCAACCCAGAAAGTGGAGGGAGAGGAGACCTCATTACTTCAGGATGAAGGTGGAAGTCCAGGCTCCCCATATTGTCTCTACTTGCCCAAGGTTTGGGACTTGTTAGTGTCCTGTGACAATGAGAGTTCTGCTCCCTGCTAAGCTTTTTAGGACACCACCCTCATTGCAGGAGATCAGCCTTTTAGGACACCACCCCCATAGTTCCGCGACTTTCCTTACAACCTGGTAAACGTGGAAGTCTAAATTCCCCACTTGGCCTTTGATGATCTGGGTGGAGGTAAGATCTGTGATCTAGGTTAGAATAGAGCGGTTATAGACTAAAAATATTCTGTCTTGCCAGGCTGCCAATTTTCTGGCTCTTTGATTAGTGATAGAAGGCTTTGTTTGGTGTTTTGTTGTTGTTGTTGTTTTGCCTTTTTTCTTCTCGCAGAGGCAATTATGATGCTTGTGGTCACTGAGAGAGTTCAGAGTTTTTAATGACCAAACTGGATGATACCAAGAGTTTCTTTAGAATCTAAAGGGAGAAAAGTAAGGGTAGATGTGGCCCTTTGAGAATTAGAGATATCTGCAATAATGATCAGTTCCTATTGTCAAGATTTGGTGAAAACTCACCCTCAGACATCAGTACTGGGGCAAACTATGGGCCAGAATAACCTGGTTGAAAATGAAACATGTGGCATCCTGGCCTCCCATAAGGTGTTTGAGAAAGACTGTCCATCAGTGTGATTGGAGAAATACTTCCTACACCCTTAATCAGGTACAAGTGGATACAACTATTTTTTGAAATCTTCTGGAACTCTGTGAAGCTCACCAGTGTCCAGGTCTATTAAACTCCAACGGAACAGGGAAAAGGATAGAGCAGACCAACAACTCCAGGGTTTGCTTTCAGAGCAGCCTTTAACAGAGCTAAAATGGCAGCAATGTCTAGAAGTTAAAGTAGGATGGTTGAATTTAAGCCATAAATCTGTTACGCAGACGAACAATCTGGTTACATTAAAGTATTCATGGCCTAACAGCAATTGTTTTCATTCAAAAGAGGATATAATGTGGAATTAATTATATGCTAATCACTTCAGTACAACAAATCATTTCCCTCAGAACAGACACTTCACTCACATTAAGACAGACAACTGATTTTTCCCAGATTCATACCACTTTCTCCTTGCAGTAAACACCACTGTCTATTAACCGGTTGAGACCGTCTACCCTTACCATCATCTGTCACCGGATGTGAGCTGCCCCAGGCCCATGCAACTCTCTTCAGGTAAAGTAAACCCCCAAAGAGCTGACAGCTGGGTCAGTAAGTCCTTCCCTGAATGGCATCTGCAAAGTGTATCTATCTCCATGTTCACCAGAAACAGGGTATCAATAAAGGCTGATTGAATGAATGAAACTAGTAAAGCATCAAATAATTCCATGACAGGGCAAGCAAAATAACTGGCTTTGTTTCAGCTCTTGTTGAATTTTCAGGAAGAAGTTACTATGATTCTGTAAAATAGACATTTTCCTCAGTTGGATTATTTTTATCTTCCATTAGCCAATTCACAATGCTTAATGCGCACTTTGGTAGTATGTGAAGACCTACAGGAAACACAAAGAGAAATAGAGAGTGTGGTTTCTTCGTTCAACCATATTAAAATCTTATTTTCTAGACTATATCCAGCCTGTATAAACATATCATAGAAAATTAGAATTTGGTGGTCCAAAAATCTTAGAACAGAGATATCCCCAAACTGAAGTAGGATACATTGATCTTACTACTAAGGCAATGGAGTCCAGAAATACAAAGGAACATATAAAAACACCATGGTTTTGATTCATCTCTCTGAGTTGGGTATCAAAAAAGAAATTTATGATTTCTAATTTTATAAGGTAAAGTAAAACAGGAAACCTATCTAACAGAACATGAAATGATATCCTTATATTATTAAACTGATTTTCGGTGGTCAAACAGATTGGAATTCAGATCCCTTCATTCCCCATGGTTATATATTTTTATCTTCATGTAACTTTATTCCCCACTGTTACATAGTGACTTTGAAGTATTAATGTTGATTTTTTTGTTCAATTGTCTCTGTACATTTCAGTTAATGTACATTGCTATGTAAAAATCTTTAGTCACTATGATTTATGTGAACAGGACAGCAACTCACTTATCCAGAGACTTCTTGGTAAAGACAAATAAAATAAAATAACAAAAACAGCATCTGGAGAACTGGATTCTTGCTTCCAAATCTTTCAGGAGCTGGGTTACCCTGAACAAGATCCATCATATTTTCAATTTCCTGTTTGGCTAAAGGAACATTAAAACTCCTATGAAGCTCCACTTTATCTTTGCTTTTGTTGTCTATGCTTTTGGTGTCATATGCAAGAAAACATTGCCAAGGCCAGTATCAAGAACATTTTTCCCTGTTTTTTTCTAGGAATTTTACAGTTCAGGTCTTATGATTAACTCTTTAATCTATTTTGGGTTTGGGGTTTGTTTTTTTTTTTTATTATTATTATGTTCAGTTAGCTACTGTAGAGTACATCATTAGTTTTTGATGTAGGGTTCAATGATTCATTAGTTACATATAACACCCAGTGCTCCTCACAACATGTAATCCATTTTGAGTTGATTTTTGTGTTGTGTAAGATAAGGGTCCAATTTCATTATTTTGCATGTAAATACCCAGTTTTCCTAACATCATTTGTTGGCGAGACTATCCTTGCCAAAGACCAGTTTGCTATACACACGTGGATTTATTTGGGAACACTCTGCTCTGTTCCATGAGTCTGTACATCTTTTTACCAGTACCATACTGTTTTGATTACTATAGTTTTAACATATACTTTGAAATTGGGAAATATAGGGGCACCTGGGTGGCTCAGTGGGTTAAAGCCTCTGCCTTCGGCTCAGGTCATGATCTCAGGGTCCTGGGATCGAGCCCCGCATCAGGCTCTCTGCTCCTCGGGGAGCCTGCTTCCTCCTCTCTCCCTCTGCCTGCCTCTCTGCTTACTTGTCTGTCAAATAAATAAATAAAAATCTTTAAAAGAAAAAAAAGAAATTGGGAAATATGCCCAGTTTCTTTTGTATACCAATTATACCTCAAAAAAAAACTGTTAAAAACTCCTATGAAGTGTGACTTTTTTAAACTCTAAGAGACACATTTGAAGGGCTCATTTACAGCATGGTTTAAACTTATTCTGTGTGCTTCTATAGGAAAGAGACCAGATCAAAGTTACAAGAAGGCTGGTGTCAGCTCACTAAGGAAGAATTTTCTAATATATAAAATTGTCCATTAGATCTGTTTGCCTCAGACAGAATTGCCTCTCTATCGCCTCAAGATTCAATGGGCTGAATATCTGCTATGGTTTTGAGAATGTTCTTGTATATACGGGAATGTTGGATTAGAGAACCTCAAAATTTATTTGTAAATCTAAGTATGCACAGTTCTTTGGAAAATAAATAGACTCTTCTCTGTAGAACGACTTATACTGCCTACTCCTTAGCTGGTAAATGCTTTCCAAGTTATTAATTCAATGTTGGAGTCTGTCATCTTTGTTATTATCTATAATAGGATACTCTCTCCTAGTAAGTCAGTTTGGGGAACTTCTAAGCCTCTGAGGGACTCCCATAGTATGGGGCAGATATTAGCAGAGAAACACCAAGTTTTATTCAAATAATGATGAGGATCTAGGGACCTCTAGCCTTTTCCTTATTATTGTCTTCTCCCTTGTCAAATGTGATAGTACATTCTCTGCTGATTATGTAAGATTTTGGCAGAGTGAAGTAAATATTTTATAAGTAAAAAATGCTATATGAATACAAAATTATTATTCATCAACATTTAATGATATCCAAGCAAGTGTCATCTTTGACACCAGAGACTTCAGTCTGGCAAACATGAGAAAACTGATTCATCAATGGAGCTCTTTGACTTCTATATCAAGAGCACCCATCTGACAAAGCCTTAGCAAAAATAATTTTAAGGGGCTAGGAATGGAGTGAGATTTCATTAAACATTTTTTAAAGAAAGCCACATAAATTAAAATTAGGTACAAACTACTTAAATCCATTCAACGTAGAATGGTAGAGACAAAGATTCTATCATATTATACATAGCAATCAGTTTCATTAAACGCATTCAGCCTAGCCATCTCTTTTATTTACATGCTGGCAAATTACCAAATTATGGTTTTCACTTTTTTAGTCTATTATTTCATGTAAAATTCTGTTCTGGTTAGCATGACTGGGATGGGGGGAATGGGGCTTACACTTAACTCTCCACCAGATGCTCTGTATCTTATTTCCTCTTAAGAAGATGAGGAAAAAGAGCACAGGTACCAACAAAACAGTGTTTCAAGGACCACTTCTTCAAAAAATAACAGTGAAAGACACACCAGTCATTCTTAGACGTTGAGTGTACTTTGATTTAAAGTGCACCATAAATCAAGGGTAACTGTACTCATTTATCAGATTTCTGGAACAGAGTAGAGAGCCCAGACATGGACCCTCAACTCTATGGTCAGTTAATCTTCGACAAAACAGGAAAAAATATACAGTGGAAAAAAAGTCTCTTCAATAAATGGTGCTGGGAAAACTGGGTAGCTATATGTAGAAGAATGAAACTCGACCATTCTCTTACACCGTACACAAAGATAAACTCAAAATGGATAAAAGACCTCAATGTGAGACAGGAATCCATCAGAATCCTAAAGGAGAACATAGGCAGTAATCTCTTCGATATCAGCCACAGCAACTTCTTTCAAGATAAGTCTCCAAAGGCAAAGGAAACAAACACCAAAATAAACTTTTAGGACTTCATCAAAATCAAAAGTTTCTGCACAGCAAAGGAAACAGTCAAGAAAACAAAGAGGCAACCCAC